>NW_015114169.1:120004-154171 GCF_001443285.1 Poecilia latipinna | reverse complement strand
GTGAAATTTTTTATTTAGAAGCCAATGCAAAAAAAAAAAAAATGTCAATGAAAAAAAAAAAAAAAAAAAAAACTAATTTAAGCTTACATCTTTACATAAATTTATAAGTCTAACGGAAAATAAAATGGGCAATGACTTTCCTTCATGTTAAGAAGGAAGCAGGAAGCACAAGAAAACGAGATCTGATGGTGGAGGGGTAAAGAAAAAAAAACCTGTCATATGTACTTTCACAGTAGCAGAGAGGAGAAGAAGGCAACAGACGTACGTGCAGCATGAGAACCTCACCGCGTTTCCCTGCGTGTGTGTGTCCTGGAAAGCGGCTGCCTTTCACGCACCGGGGCGCAGACCCCGCTCGCTGGGTGGTGACACCGCTGCCGAGAAACCGAGAGGCTGCAAACGACAAAAGCCGGAGCGGCGGGAAGATAATTTAGTTTTGAGTGGTTTCACGTGTGCTTCATAAACAACAAAGTTTTCCTGCGCCTCCAGCGTGTTTCCCGCTGCAAACATGGAATCCATTTGTCCCCTCCTCCTCCTCACCGCCACCACCACACACAGACCCCATCTCCACCCAGAGTCTGCTGTGGCAGCTCAGGCCTTCTGAAAGTAGACAGAAAGCAGGTGCAGACTGAGCTTTGGGTTCAGGAAATTATTTACATATATATATAGACATATCTCAACAATTATCTCAAGCAACAGTGGGATAAAAATGCCAAGAGGATCCACCTATGCTTTCTCAAATAAATAAATAAATAAATAAATAAATAAATAAATAAATAAATATTCTAAGAACGTAGGAGTTGCTACCTCATTGTTTATAAAACCTTGTTCAACATTTTTTGTTTTATTTAAAACCCTTTTCGCCATTATTTATTTACACAAGGTTAGTTAGTTAGTTAGTTAGTTAGTTAGTTAGTTAGTTAGTTAGTTAGTTAGTTAGTTAGTTAGTTAGTTAGTTAGTTAGTCAGTTTATATTTACTATGGTATTTTTATCTGTCATAAAGAAAATGCACCAATTAGTTACCTGTTTGATAGTTAGTTTTATTTTATGTGTATTTTATACATCGCGGTTAAATTTCCGATATTTTTGTCTAAGAAAAGAGGCAAAGCGTACTTAGAAGCTCTTCTTTCTTTGCTGAGACATGGAAACAAGAAGCAAAAACAACAAAAAATGAATTAAATAGCCAGCAGTTTAAGAGTTTGGTTATGTAAAGCAAAGCCACTTAAACATCAGCTAGCCGATTAGTGGTTTTATTAGCTTGAATATGGAAAAATTCAAATCTGCTGATAATAGAGGTATTTGAAATCGTTAAACCCTGCAGCTTTGGGGCCAAATTCTGTGTACATTTTTGTTGCTGTTGTTGACGTTTATTTGGAGACAATATCCCAGAAAGTGCGGCATGGTTGAAATTTCAGGTGCAAATAATAAAAATATTGAGAATAAGATGAAAGCCACGAAATTTGCATCAGCGACTTATTTTAAGAACAAAGATAACTAGGCTGATACAATAATGCTTTTTTTTTTTAAATCTTCCTTAAATCAAAGTAAATATTTACAACCTGAAACTGAATAATGGAGTTGTGTATGTTCCTATGTTTCATCGATATAAACGTGTGGCTTCGAATAATCGTCCGCAGCCTCTAATCAGCCAAAACAAAGTGTCTTGTTGAACGCAGCGCAGCGCACACAATGAGCTCAAGTTACAGCCTAAAACACCAGATTTAGCTGTTTGCGAGCTGCACAGGCCAAGCGTTACTGTGCACAGTGTGTGTGTGTGTGTGTGTGTGTGTGTGTGTGTGTGTGTGTGTGTGTGTGCAGCTGCAACAATGGAAACACAAAGTGTGCTGCAACTAAAGCCCTCCCCACGCCGTAGCGCAAGGTCACTGCTAATTGCCGCAGTCTGATCACGATTTGCGAGGATTAACTGACCCTTTGGTATTTATTTATTTATTTTTATTAAAACAATTTTTTTTTCCATAAATGCCATGCTAGATGTTGTTTCCAAATCCGTCCACAAATGTTCAGCCGCATGGGAGCACATGTGCTTCTCTCAGTAGGAGGGCCTCCAGCCATAAGGCCTCCCGCATCATCAAACTCTTAAAAAAAGAAAGAAAGAAAGAAAGAGAAGTGATTAAAAAACGCGGAACGAGAGAATGACACGTCTGCTCCAGCTCCAGCAGAGGAAAAGGGAAACACTTGTTGCCTTTTGACAACAATTGGCTCACCTTGTAAAACGTCTCAGCACATTAAAAGACGAAATTATTGGCTGTTTATCCTTTCACGTAATATTCTTAAACCATCGTTAGGCTCTTAAAGCTGTCCTGCTATCAGTAACCTTCTATTGCCAACCACAAATTAATAAAACATAATAATATATATATATATAAAATATTTGATTCTCTTCTTCTTCTTTATAAGTTATTATTATTATTATTATTATTATTATTATTATTATTATTATTATTATTATTATTATTATTATTTTGGCAAATGTTTCGACATCCTTCATACGGAGTTATTATCCGTCAGCACGTTCCGTAATGGCTTCATAAATTGTCTCCAAACTCTCGAAAATGGGGCAATAATGGGGCCTTGTTGGCCACCCGCGTTTTACTGTGCTGTAAAAATAATGGAAGTCATATTGAGCTGCGGTTTCAGATGTGCTCTGGCACACGGCTAGAAACCTGGAGGAGGTCCTGGGAAGGTTTAAAAAATATGAATTTCTTACTTTTTAAAAAATATTATTATTATTATTATTATTATTATTATTATTATTATTATTATTATTATTGTTGTTGTTGTTGTTGTTATTATTATTAAATGCGTTGATCACAGCTTAAACCTTTTTGAAAATACTTGTCTTTTTTCCCTTCCGTCGCTCTGTTGGAGTGTTGCTTTGTCTGTGCTCCTCCATATATATATATATACACACACACACACACACACACACACACACACATATGGGAATATGGAACTGAGCAGAATACACAAATTGTTGATCTGTATTAAGTTTCAGCACAAAAGAGGATAATTCATGTATTTTTATTTGGAAAAAACATTATAATTAAAACTTGAAGCTTAATTTAAAAAAATCAGCAACTGAATCACCATTTTTTTACTGTAATAATAATAATAATAATAATAATAATAATAATACATAAAAAATAATATAATATTTGATCATATCTTGCTTATTGTCTAACTTTGTCAAATGTGATTTTTGCTGCCTGTATTTTCCAGGTTTCTCTTGGAAAATGTGTGTTTAATCACACTGTGACATTTCCTGGTTAAAAAGAAAAAGAAATAAATAAAATGGTCAAATACATTTTTAAAACTGTAGTCTTTGGGAGAAAACAACCCGACTTGACCTCTGAGGGAACAGAAAAGATTTGCTCAGTGTGTCTGCCCCCGTGTGGTGCAGTGACACTTTGACTTACCCCACAAACTCAAGTTTACTGTTTGGACAGCGGTGATCCCAGGGGTGGCTGAAAGAAAAACCTGTTAAAATGTTTAAAAGCCCAGTGACACCCAAAATAAAATAAAATACAAATATATATAAATGCAAATCAATGGGTTCATGAGGCCACTGGTGTCATCATGACTGTAAAGGATTTTTTTTCTCACTCAAATTAAGCACAACTTAACTTTTCAAACACTGAGTACTTTGTCAGTTTCCAGGCACAAGTTTTTGCTCTTTCCTGCATCATGAAAGGCCAGAAATTACAACCATATGACAATTATGTTTAGTTCCTTTGCTTTTAACAATCTTTTTTAGCACAGATTTTTTATTTATTTATTTTTTTGTTGTTGTTGGTCTTTTTACGAGCCTCCTTGTAGGTTTGTGCAAGTACCAGCAGAGAGAAAGTGAATGATAAGTGTGTGTGTGTGTGTGTGTGTGTGTGTGTGTGTGTGTCTTAAACAGACGTTCTGGAGCTGATTTTGTCGATACGTCTCAGGTTTTTTGTTTTTCTTTTTACAAGCTTTTTCAACAAGAAGTCCCCCATCCTTGTGGATTTTACGACCTGTATGCATTCGCCATTTCATCTTTTCACGACAGCAGTTGTGTGGTCAAATTCAACAGGAGTCCCAGTTGTGCTGCCGCTAGAAAGACACTCCACAAATGTTTTATTGAAAAGATGTGATACACAGCATAGAATCGATTTCTTTATTATTATTATTTTTATTTTATTTTTTTAGCCTGCTATAAGAAAAAGGAACAACGTCGTCAGCGTAAGCTTTGACATCGCCCCACCGGATGCTCTGACATTTAAGCCGAATCGTGTTTGGGAGGTGAAGGGTGAATGTCTTCGTACGCAGGTGGTTTAGAACAGGTGGATCCGTCCCCTTCCTGGAGTCCTCTTTCATTTTCCGTCTTCAGTGCTCTACGGTAAAAAAAAAAAAAAAAAAAAAAAACGCAAACATCAGACAAGCTAGAAGTCGAGGGAGGAAAAACTGGCAAACATCCAAATGTTTACAGGCTCAATTGGTTATGCTTAAACCCCTGCTGCCCTTTCAAAGAAAAACACAGAGGTGGAGCGATTTCTCCCTGGACGATTTGGCATTAACTCCTGGAAACTCAGTAAAACGCAGGTCAGGAGCTGAGGGGGGGTGAGGGGAGGAGGGGGACCAGTGGCTGAGTTGGCATGCTTGTCGAAGCTGCAGTTTATAGTCGTCCCAGGTTAACTGTATTATTCCCCACTGTCTGCTTGTGTTAAAGAGATCTGCTCGCCCAGAGACCTGCTGGGAGTAATTGTCTAAAAGCAATAAAAGAAAGTGAAAACCAGGAATGCAGCTTTGTGTTTATAGCGAGAAGTCTCTCTGCGAGACTGTTTGATTGAATTTCAAATAGACGGCCCTGCAATTAGCGAAAGAAAAAGCGAGCCTCGGATTGTGCGTAAGGAACAGGTGGGGAAAAATAAAAAACGTTTAATCCCTGACTCAAAAGCTGTGCTTTTTTTTTTTTTTTCTTTTGCCAAGACATGCATTTCAGAACAAAATGGCCGTGATATAATCTTGTATTCTTAAAGACTGATTATTTGAAGAAATGTCTGCCATTTCGGGTCAGATTGTCACCCCGTGTTCCAGCGAGGCAAAGTTTATTTTCAGGAACGGCTGCAGGGAATATCGGATTATTTTTGCTACCTCTTTTAGAGGGCGACCAAATTTCAGCTGCCGAACAACAAAAAAAGGAAAGCAAAACTTACACTATGTGTGCAAAGTTAGTCAAAAATGTCATCATGCGTTTGTCGAGGAGCCCCAAACCACAGAGCCAAGCGCAAAACTGATCTGGAAGTAAATTAAACAATTTGGATTTACCAGCATGCCCACTTTAAAAGCTTGTATGCTTATTGGGTTTCTCCCATTCTTCCATTCATTAAGCCTGAATGCTCAGTGCCTCGCAAAAGTATACATGTTTTCATGTTAAAACCGCAAACTGCAGAGTACTTCATCAGGGTTTTATGTAAAAAAAAAAAAAAAGACCAAAAGTTGCATATGATTCTAAAGTGGAAGGAAAATATTATTCAATTATTTTCTTAAGCAGTAAAGTGAAAAAGTAGCACAATGGCTGTTGTTGGAGAGTTGAAAGATGATGCCGTGAGGAGGCTCTTTGTTTTTGTTTTAATCAGGGACAGACATGTGTGTCAGATTTAATTAATTTAATTTAATTTTCCTTTGGGATCAATAAAGTATTTTTTCAATTACTGAACTGAATTTGAGGACGTGCATTACTGTCACATATATTTGCAGATCCCAGCTGATCACAGTGCCCCACAGTTCTACTAGAAACAAAGGAAACATAAAATAAGAGTAAATAAGACATAAAAAAAGAAATAAGCTCCTGTAAGTTTTCAATCAAATCGGTTTATTTTATGTATACTGCCAAATTACATCAATGTGAAAAGATGTTGAGTATTATTTAAGTTCAAGAAGTACTCATCAAATGCAGAGAGAGCTATTGCATTAATATCTTAACAGGTTTTTTTATGTGTAGTTTAATTAATACGTTCTGCCACTTCGCAGACATTCATGATATTGAAATGGCCCAGAATGAAAAATGACTGACGCCTCTGTGTTTGGAGGGTGTCAAAAAGTGTGAGTGTGGGATGGGAGTTCACCCTCCAGCAGAACTAAGCTGATAGAAATATATCCTAAAAAACTCGCAACTCTTAACTGGAGTGAATAAATTATCAATGCAGTGAGGGAGCATGCCACACATTTCATATTTGTCTGATAAGATAAGTTCACAAACAAGAATTAACACTTCATTTCCACTTTGCGATCATACACTCCCTTCTGTCAGCCAAAACATAAAATACCAATCAAATAATCTGTCATTTTTATCACAAAATGTAGGAAAAGTTCAAGGGTAATGGACACTTGTGCAAGACACTGGATGCAAACTTAGGGTTTAAATAAAGTTGATCGGCTACCTGCTTCCGTGTCCTGCCTCTGCGCTGTGCGGCGTACAGGCGTTGTCCAAGCAGTACAGAGATTCGTAAGAAGGCAGAAGGTCTGCGTTGCCGCCACTCACAGAGCTACCGGGCCGAGGATCGGCTTGTGGTCGCGCTTCCTGGGTCACAAAGTCATAAGCAGGTGGGATGCACAGCATTGTCGCGGTGCCCCGTAACATCACCGGCTGATTTATTTTACGAACCACAACCGGGCGACCTCTTGAGTTTTGTTCCCGCACAGGAACAACATATATCTCTTTGTCCTGTCGCCTGCGGGGCCAGCAGGACACCGAATGAAACCTGCACACGCTGGTCAGCATGAAGGCCCCTCCGACTGAGATCAGGATGGGGCCCAGAAGTTGGGTCCACTGAAAGCCGAGGAGGGCCTGGTAGTGATGCCAGCCCATGGCCGTGAAGGTGACACCCACCATCGCCAGGAAGACTCCGGACAGCAACAGGGCAGCTCTGGTTGTCTCACCGTCCATCAAACCATCTGATAGATGTGGAGGTGAAACTGGAATGTCGGTTCCCACATGCCTCTGCCCCAACATTTTAATCCAGTAATCTCAAGAGTCCTCCTCGGTGCATCAGTTAATCCAGCTTCACATGGGGAACACCGTCTCCCACAGAGGTCGACAAAGTGAGATGAATGAACACCGAGTAACTCTGGATTTCCAGTCGAGGCGACAAGTTATAAATTAACTTTCCATTACATATTGCTGGTTAAATGAAAATAGAGTTTGCACAAATGTGGACAATGTGACTGAATAAGAGCCAGTCCTTCCTATTGGACAATGTGTGGAAACTTCCGAAACGGTGGAGGATTCAACTGTACGCTTGAACACCGACACCAAATGGACATACTGTCTGTCACTGTTTGAGCTGTTTTCAGGTTTTTAGTTATTACTAAAACTCTAGAAATTTGCAAGTACATGCAAGCAGTTTTTTTTTCTTCATCTTTTGATCTCTAACACATTTGGCCTCTAGACATTAGTGTAGCTGCAGAGGAACTTAGCAGCAAGAGAAAAGCTGAAATCGAGAAAAACAAGGGAACTGCACAAACATTCCAGATACCAGAACCGGTGTCCAGATAAAAAGCACGTCTGCTTTTATCTGGACAATTTTTTATTTTTTACTTTTTTTTGCTCTGCTGCTACTGGCAACAGATCACACTCTGACGGTCCAGAAATCAGTCTTGCATGTTAAGTAAAAGGGCTTACACACCCCTCACACTTGCAGTTCGAAGGTAAGCGATCTACATCTAACAGCTACACGTCCCAGTGGAAGAGCCGCTGGACTCGATCCAAGATGTCTGCTGAGGTTGGATGTTTTTTTTGTTTGTTTTCCGTCACCACGACCTGCAGGAAGGGAAAAGCTCACGCTGTTTCATGACAACCTTTTTTAATATACATATACATAAGCAAGCTTCCTGCACTTGAAAAACAAGAAGTCATTTTGATGACTTTAGCTCAGGGAAAGCATACTTTCTGTTGGTTTCCCCGGCTTTTATGTGCGCTACATACGTATGCGCTTGTTTATTCTGACTCCGCAGTCGTGGTCTTTGGCTGCTCAGCGTGAGGGGCAGCAGAACCGTCTGCAAACAGTCTGACATGTGTTTGTACAGTGTGGTAAAAAAAAAATATATATATATATATATTCACATATGTTCATTGAATTCTAATTCCAAATGCAAACAGTGACATGCAGACGTTGTTCAAAGACCTACATGAAAGCACATCCTCATGATGTTGCATGTAGCAACCTCCCGCTAATCAAGGAGCAAGGATAATGCTTATGGCAAAGCAAAACAAAAGGGGTCTTCGGAGGGGGGGAAACAAACTGATTATCGCGCACACAATACGAGAGAGCGATCAAATCTAACCTGTGTGCGTCCCACTGTTTACCAAAGCCCCAGCTCATTTCACTCGATGCTAATGAACAAGGGGACAGGCACAAAGGGCCCATATGAGAGCTGTGTTTAAAGAAACCTCCTGGAATTGCAGCTGTGCAGATTCTTTCAATTAGCAAACTCCAAATATTTATGGAGAGAACATTTCCTTTCTGGAAGGAAGGAAGGAAGGTTCTGTGTGTGCTTGTCTCCTGTTGACTCACTCCTGGGTCCATTGATCGCTTGAGCTCAGGGTTTGTTTAGCTTCAGGACTGCAATCCTCCTTTGAAAACGTATCTGCTTGGTACCTTCACAGTGAGCCTTTGAGAACAGAGTTTATCTATACTGTACACATCTACGGTATTCGGTAATTTGACAACACGTCAAGAAAGACGTGTTGCAAAACGCTGATGATATTGGAGAGATAACAAGGCACAAAATGTTGGAGAACCGTCGCTTCATTCAAAACCCCAGTTGTCTCAAATTATTTAGCAGATATTTTTACTTGGTCGATCAAAAGTCTCAAATCTTGTCCTCTGTACATGTGGACTTGCACCAAGGTGGTTCAGATTACAGAACCACCTTGGTGGAGGTGTGAAGAAGGACTCGAAGGGTAACACAGGGTCTTGTGTATAAATTATTGTCAGTACATCCCAACCTGAAGGCTTAAATGCACTGGTGGCATTTAAGGTGTTTATAAGGTTGTTGGTTTAGGCGAGTTTGTTAAAGATGTAAATCCACAAATCCTATAGAAATCCCGGCATCCAGTTTTCCCTTTGAAGCACCTCGACTGATTGAGCCCTTTGTTTTGGGTAAAGAAATGGTGGAAAGACAAGTTGGATTTGCTCATTTCACGATTTGAGTCGAGTATTTCTTTCTTTTACCCGCAACCAAACAAGGTGAGAAAGTAAACAACAAGGAACGTTTCGGCTTTCAACTCCTACCCAGATAAAGAAAAAAGGCGATTAGAGTAGTTTTCACAGGCTCTACACATGTATGTGTAGTCGGTTACCACAGCTAGACGTTTGTTTGCTTCTCCATCAACATCGCTCAGACATTTTCGGAACGGCAGATTCCGTTGGTATGTTAACAGCTCCAAAGGTCCACCACAGGAATTAAAATATGATCGTTTCTCAGTCATCGCCCTCCCCCAAACACACACACACACACGAACGATGACAAATAGCCTGTGACGTGCCTCTGTGAACATGGCACGGAAGGGTCCAGTACTATCCAGGGCTGCCACTGGAGTACAGGCTGCTGGCGTTTTATTGGTTTAAATTCTTCCCCAAGCGAGTCCTTTCAACAATGAAAAACCAAAAAAGAAAAACAAAATAAATCCCTTACAGTAGAACCAGTAGTGTAACAGTTTCTGCTTGCTGCTGCCAGAGAGCAGCGATGCAATTAGGCGAGCTCATTATCTTCGTCTGACCTCGGGGTTATGGTTTCACATGACTCAGCGGCTCGCTGTTGCAAACAGACAGAAGGGGTTGCTCATTTTGAAATCAGCTATTTGTGAAGCTTGATCTAATTACTTCCAGCTCCAGACATCCAGGAAATCTTTGCATGTGTGTTTGTGTAAGCTTAATTTAAAATTCAAGTTGTGTTATGATGGAAAATCCTTTTAAAAAAAAAAAAAAGACTTCATCCCAGCGAAGGCAGACCTCAGTGATTGAAAAATGTCCTCTCTCGAGAAGAAGAAGAAGAAGAAGAAGAGGAAGAAGAACTGGTGTGGGAATAAATTGCGTGGGGCCTAGATCCAAGTGTTGTTAAGTTTTACCAGAAGTTGTGGCTTTACAGCTGAAATCCATCAGACTAGATGAGTGATTTTAATATAAGTTTATTACTTTAAAAGATTTACCTGCAAACAGGACGGGATTGGAAATGTCTGCTTGAATTTTGCCGTCTATTAAAACATACAAAATCTGTTCAGAGTCAAGACCTTCTACAAAAAGGTAATTTCTTTATATTAGCTTTAATGAAACTCCTGTTAGACGTTTAGGTCCAAGAATTACAAGAGAACAATCTGCTTGATTGGCAGCAATGAAAATGCTCTGCTAGTGTCGGCCACATAGAAAAAAAAAAAAAAAAAAAAAAAAAACGTTCATAATTTAGGGTAACAGTTGAAACAAATCTGCTTACTGGGTGGAAAAATGTGAAAGATTTCCTTGGACGAAAGTTTGACACTTTCAGGGTTTGAGTTATTTTAAAGAGGTCCTCTGGGTTCTGGAATGAGCAGGACAGGAATCCATATTAACGCAATAAACTTAGTCTATTGCTTATTTGTTCAGATGGTTTTCCTCGTGGTGAGGAGGAAGATCAAATGGACACATCACTTTCAAATTGTCCGTAAATGTTACTGATGTCGGTCTTGCTCTCTGGATGGGAGAATAACTCAGTTCTATGGCTCCAGTGGGCCTTTGAACAAACACAACTGTGTGGTGAACAACAAAGACCAAATGCTTTCGTTCTCTCTGCTCAGACCATTTCACGGGGCTGATGCGAAGGCCTGGCCTCTCAATCAACACCAGACGGACCGCTCGATCAGCCGTGAAGATGCCATTTACCACGTCAACGGAAACGGTTCAGTCCAGTACCTTTGCAGAGCTGGAAGTAAAAGGTACATTAATGTGAAGGCGCAGTGAATCGACAGATTCAGTGCGCCTCGTGACACACGTAACCGGCCGGTGTGTGTTGGTCGATAACGGGAGACTGTGTCACAGATTATACACACTTGGCTTTAGGAGCATGCAGTCCGTTTGTAAAAGCCCTAAAAAAGGTGAATAATTCAAAGACTCACAGACGTGTTCTTTCCTCTGCTCTCATAAAGAGACAATGATGATTCCAAACTTAACACAATTATATGGTTTTCTTATAAGTAGTACGTAAATATGACAGTAACAAATAACAGATACAGAATAAACAGATTTTTACTGCAATAGGATTTCTGATTAACTTATTTTCCACAACCCAAAACATATGTTTGCTTGATAAATAGAGCATTAATTAATTTCAGAACATGTATGCCACACTTCTAATCTCAGGTTAGAAGCAAGGGCTGCCTGCAGCTGAAATACACTGACAACATGGGCAATCAAAGCAGAAAAAACGTAACTATTGTGGTATTTGTTCACTGTGACTGTAGGATGGAGTTCTAGGTGGACCTACTTATGGGGCCCTTTTTCCGTAGGAATCTGGGCTCCAGTCAAACTGGTTTTGGTTCATTTGTTTCAGACATGTCAGAGGAAATACATTTTCATCTCTAATTGAGTAAATAGGTAATAGTAATAGGAAGAAAAACAGTAGCCAAATATACATGCCGTTTGTATTTGACAATTTAAAATTACGCTTAAAATTAAGCAGGAAAATGTAATGAAAATTTGTGAATCCTCCACCAATCAAAATAGTCTAAGATCAGCTGTTTTCTGTTCTTTTGTAGACAGTAGAAATATGTTTTCTTCTTCTCCGTTTTGTTACCTCAATATGAACCAAAACGCCAAACTAATTCCACGCACTTATAAATTAAGTCGCACGTAATCGACTTATTTTAATTCCTCCACAGCTGAGTACTGTTCCAAAGTTACTTTGTTCAAATCTTTTCAGAAACTGGATGGTGTTTGTACATTCTGTGTGCATTTCCACACTTAAACTGTTGAAAGGTTTTGCCACACACATGGAAGTAGAACTAATTTAACCATTATGAGTGCAAATAATGGTCACGACAGGAAAGCCACTTTTAATTCTCTGTGTTTTTCATATTGCAGCATTGTGTTTTTGACAGCGCAAGTGAACAAACCAGGCTAACCTCAGCTTTATTCAGAAAATAAAACGTAACATTCCTTCATCTAAATTAGTTAGACATTTGCTTAAAAAAAAGTTTGTATTTTTAGTAACTTGTTGTCAACATTCACCGATCCTAGACGATCAAAACGATCTGGATTTCTGCTCGCACGTCTCACTTCGGTGTTCCAGAGTTTATCGCCGCAACTTGGGGGACCTCAAGATCTTTCGCTTCTCCGTCTGAGTGAGGCGGAAGAGTCAGCACCGATGGCTCGCACATGTGGCCGAGGAAAGACAGCTCAGAGGCTGGATCTCAAACAGGAAAGAGGAAGTCCTCCGTCAGGCAGGACGCAAGGAGATGACTGAGCGCGTAAATATGCACAAGGTGTTGATACAATGCTGAGTGTGCACGCACAGTCATGAACACATCTCCCTGTAAGCAAAGCTCTGCATGGGGCTCTCTCAGGCCAAACATAACTTCTGCAACACATGTGTAGCTTTGCCTTTAAGAGCTTTGCTTTCACGCTCTATCCGTCTGCAACCTGTACAGCGGCCAAGATCCAGGTCCTTGGACGTGGATTCTGGTTCTGAAAAAAAAAAAAAAAAAAAGAGACAGAGGATTTGTTGTTTTTGTCTTGTAGCTTTCCAGTGTTTTAACTTTGCAGGTTTGAATTGAGTCAAATCTTTGAGCGCTTTAGCTGCAGTTTCGGGGGCCCTTTCAGGTGCAGCTTCAAGACGTTTGTCTCCGTTAATGACGGAGCGCTGAATAGATTCAGATCGTTGTCATTGCCAAATATGGCTGTCCTGAAATGGGAAGCAAAATGGGGGATTTGTAATTGTACTGGATGAAAAACCATTCCTGAAAGCTTCGGGAAATTGTTCTCTCTGACTCACACAGCCACTTTAAAATCTCACGAATCCGACATGATAGTAGATGTTTGTGTTTGACATTGAACATATAGATGAATGGATGAAATATTAATAATAATTAGATTGTTTCAACTAAAATGTGGATCTATACTTCTATAATTTATCTTTATTTTTATCTGGCTTTAGAATAAAAGCAGTTCTTGCCTTTTTATTGGTAAATCTTTAACTCTGGACTGAACTGTACTATTAACAACTACGTACCTATAATTTTGTTCTTTTAAACAATTATTTTCTAACTTCTTTTNTTTTNATCTCAACTGTACCCAAATCAAAATCTGGATTTTTCTACATCTTATTTTTTATGCTACAGCAATAAAGGAAAAAAAAAGTAATAATAATAATAATTTTAAAAAAATCACACAGGTCACGTTTAAAGTCATCATTTTCATATATTTGTATATATTCATATATTACACATTTAATACAGGTACAATTAGAAATCATAAAACAGACAGAAATGGCAGGGATATTGATAAAAACGTGACAATCACTGACACGTTGCTCTTTGATACAAAACAATGAGAAGGAAAGGGGGCGGGGCCTGGAAGATGATCTCAGTAAAATGTGTTGTAGTTTTGGGGCGACAGCAAGAACCAGCTTGCTTTATTCTTCAATACAGTTTCAGAACGGGTGGGCTCATTAAGAAAAAGTGTTTGCCTTGCTTGGTGTGGAGCGGGAAATAAAGACTATTTAAACAAACAAGTTGAAAGCCTGAAGTTGATTTGGTTAGGATTTTTTTTTTTTTTTGTAAATTCTGGCAAAGATTGACATTGTACCAACGAAATGTGAACGCACATTTACATACAAGATTAGTGTCAGCACTTTAGTTTAATGGTGAACGCTTCAGTTTACAAAACTAGCCAAAAACACGACTCAAATTTGTGTCCAATCTGACAACGGCGCGCTACAGCTTTAAAACAATTTATCGTCGATATGCCGATAAGTCATTGGTGAACACGATGTGGACCGCAACGAGTTACGGTTTTCGGTATCAAATCCAAAGAGCCGTGATTATTCTTCATGTCTGAGATGTCAAATAGCTACATATGGCCATTTGTTAGAAAAAGGTTGTATAATAAAGCACCAAGATTTAAAACGTGGCGACTTTCTTGTTTTTTCTGCTCACAGATGAGGAGTCCGTCACAGGTTTAATGGCAGCATGGTGTCACAGCATCGACAAGTCGCGGTAAGGCATCGTTATTTTTAGCCCTGTGGTGATGCTATTAGCTAAAAACCTGACGACATGTACTCGATAGAGAACGAACAAAATTAACTTTTTGTTTTCAGCCAAAGAAGGCGGAGAAGACTCACTTATTTCCGGAAGACAGTCGAGACTAAAACGAGGCGACATTTTCCCTTCAGTATCCAAATAAAGGAGTAAATACCACACCGGGCACACTGTAAGTGCTTTTCTCATAAACTGTGCTGCGAAATACAAAACAAGTAGAAAAAGAAAACAACAACAACAAAAAAACGAATAAAGACCCGATTTAGGCACATTTTTTTTCAAGGCTGGAAAGTTAAATTTGGTTCAAGGTCCCTCGATTTTTATTTTTAAGTCTCTAACATTCGCTACAGTGTTTCACAGATGATTCGGAGACTCCCGTTTTAATAAGCATCAGCACTTAAGGGTTTATCAAAAACGTCAAGAGGATCTGTTTTACAAATTACAAAACCAGGGAGATCTGGAGATGCATGGAGGCAGTTTTCTCTTCTTTTTTTTTTGACTTCTGTTCCACAGTACAAGATCAGGCACTGAGGTTGGATTTTTGTTTTTCCTTTTTTGCATTTTCTGAGAGCACGAGAACAATTTAAGATCAAGTTTGTGCCACAAGTGTGAGAGTCCTGCTGTTGGAGACAGAATCGACCTTCATTGCTTCATTGCACATGTTTAAAAAGTGGAGAAAAGTCAGTAAAGAAGAGCCGATTTTGAGAGTCAAGAGTTATTATTTACAGTTCGGTGAGAGCTTTTCAACTCAACACAAAAAAAAAAAAAAAGATTCCATATTCCTTCTAGGCTCTTAGAAATGAGTACAAGAGGGAAAAGAGCTTCTGGAAAAGTTGTTAGTGCATGTTTTTTTTTTTTTTCCTTTTTCAAAATTTCAAATACAATATAAATTTATGGCGAATCAATAAATTGTCTCTGTACATAATTGATCGGAAAGTATTATTAGACTTCATATCTACATATTTTTCTGAAAGCTCATCTGAGTTTCATTTTTTTTAATTATTTCGTTTTTTAAACAGTGTTCTTTACTCAGTGCTGTTTTACTGTAGTGAGATTCTGGCTTCCTGCACGAAACCGTGGGCAGAAGTGCTCCGGCGAATCGGGACGCTTCGATTTTTCTTTTGATCGGAGATGAGGCGGGGCCGGTGTCACCTCAGCAGTCTGCCATGTAGCGACCTGAAGACACAAGAGATGCACTTAAACATGTGGAACAGTTAAATATGAAAGGTGGCAGGCACACGCAGAGGCGCGACAAGGATTCACACCTCTTCCACGGCAGCCTTTGAGGCCGTTTCCTGGGGAATTGTGTGTCGGACCAACGCAGAGCGGTGCGTATGGTGGTGTGAAAAAGTGCTTGCCATCTCCCTGATTCTTGTTCTTTTTTCATGTTTGTCACACTTCAACGTTCCAGAACATACTTTTAAATATTAATCAAAGACAACGAGTGAACACAGAATGCGGTAATAAACGTCTTCGTTTTAAAAAGAGCATTTTGTGTTTCTTTGTGTTGTCTTTGATATTTAGATTGGTTTGATGTTTTGAAACCATTGATGCTGTGGTGACTTCTGAAGCTAATTGCTCTGACTTTTATTTTGGGTCGTCAGAGTAAAAACGATTGAAAACAAAAGCCCGTCAGTCGTTGCAGATTTGAAAAACCGTGTATCCTTTTCCTCCCTGTTTGGACTTTTACGGTTATTAGTGTTGGTGTGTTACGTAAAACCTAAAGGCAAAGGAGGGTGATTTTTTTTTAAAAAGTGCCGTTCAACATACCCGTGGCAAATCTCTTCTTGTTGAGCGAAAGCCTGTATCCAGTCCCCTGCAGGTCCATGTCGACTCCTGACAGGGTGCTGCCCTCGTTCATGAACTGGACCGCCAAAGTGGACGGGCTCGAAGGGCCATTGGAGAGCTCAAACTTGGCCCGCAGAGAGCCGGCGCCTGAGGTCAAAAACCAATACGGTTGGCAGAGTTGGACAAACTTGAAAGAGAAAACAAATGAATCCCTCATCACCTTCGTTTTCAGACTTTTCCGAGATGTCGCTCAGCTTCCAGAGACACTTGCTCTGCTCTGAATTCCTAAAAGAGACAAAAAAAAAATTAAAACCCCGGGGGTTTTAAAAAAAATTTTTTTTTTTTTTTTTTTTTTGGCAGAGGGCCACGCCGGACTCCTGTTGGTTTGCAGTTCCTCACCATATGGAGTTGGGTAGAGACTGCATGTTGGTGACGCCCCCGTCGACGGGAACCAGGACTTGTATGTTGGTGAGCGGTCCGGGCGAGTCCATGGAGTCCGGGTTGTAGCGGTAGTCCAGCCGCAGGTCTGTTGTGCTCGGCGTACACTTCCAGTACACGGCCAGATTGAGAGGAGTCGAATGGATCCCGTCGGACAGCACCTGAACACAACCAACGGGCGTCAAACCTCAAACCTTAGAGTCTCAGCAGTCAGAGAGACAAGGGGGGCCGTGGCTAGAATAGGTCGAGGGTCAGAAATAGGCCTGTCGCAATAACTAATTTTGCTTAGGGATTAATTGTCTCAGAAATGATTCTGATAAACAATAATATTGTCATTTTGGAAACATTGCTTACTAATAGCATCAAAATGGCATAACAAAGCCTTAGTGTCCTTTTGCGTTGGCCTTTTGTCAATCAAACATTGTGGACTGTCAGTAAGACGGAAACAGCCTGTTGGTTTTTGGCAATTTATCCGTTCACCCTGACTGGATTTATTTACATCAGTGGTGAAATGGAAATGTAGCATTTTAATATTGGAATAGTATTTACTCATACTGAAAAATGTAGTGACGATACGAGCAGGGGGGCCTCCAGAAGGAGCCGTGATGGGGGTCGCTGATAATCAAGGTGTGGCACGTTGAAATGAAAAGCATTAATAAAAATGTCTATAGTTTTACTGCATAATGTCTGACTGTTTGATTGTAAGGTTTTCTGAAAATGGCATTTTCTTATGTATGCAGGGGTATCTGGTACCTGGAGGGGTATTTTAATTTCCCTTTTCTGGAGAGTGGCAGTTGAATTCCCCCCTCAGCTCCAACGCTTAAGAGCTTTTTAATGACAGAGCGGTGAAAGTAGGCGAAGAACGCCAAACCAATATATTAAAACCCTGCCTAGTCCAAGCTTTTACACATGAGAGGTGTATAGTTTTTTTTTTTTTGTTTGTAATTTGCAGATTTTCTTTTCTCCAGGGAAAAAAACAAACTTCTTTATTGTGCTACAAACAGGAATAAAATAATAATAATAAAAAAAAATCTAAAACCATTTTGAAAATCTCAGATCTAAATAATCCCTTGGGTAAAAAGGTTGAGGTGTAAGCCAGAGGCATTTAATTAAAAAGGTCTAGTCTGTTTGAAAAGCTGTATTGAGTTGGGTTTTACTCAGTTACATTGACTTTATTAAATTCTTGGGGGGGAGGGGAGACTTTTAGGAGTATTTTTACTACGCTGTACTTTCTACTCTTACTTTGAGTAATTTTATTATGGTGTATCGCTGCTTTGACTTGAGTAAAATTTCTGGATATTTGACCCTCTGTGAGCAACTTCACCAAAAGAAGAACAAACTCATTTTAACCAAAAATTCACCAGACATACCAGCAGTTTTATTTTGAAAGAAACTGTTTGGGAAAAATGTTTTTATTCTGTGATTTTGTTGTTATTTTATGAATTATTTTCATTTTGTTCTTTAAAATATCAGAATTTCCACATAACTTTTTATTTTGGTCTGACTGATGATATAATGAAATTTTTATTTTTTTTTTAATGATTTCTGGTTTTGATCAGTAATTGAGTAGCCTTTTTACCAAACACTTTTTTACCCTTTAGTTTTTTTTTTTACACTTTTACTTGAGAAAAAAATATGTTGAGGTAGCGCAACTCAAGTTGAGCACAGTTTTTTGGGGTACTCTGCCCAGCTGTCGTGAAATCAAACTTGAACCGGCAAAACATGGCAACCCCAGTGGAACCGAGTTGCCATGTTGTTTGACCTGAATGGACGTGCTAAAAACAACATAATACACTGGATCATTTTTCCAGTGGTCAGTCGTCATATTTTAATTTAGAGAAAATGTGATGACGCTCCAGTCGGATATTGTCAGAAGTTTCCTTGGTTTGGTTTTTGCAGTCCTGAGGCGACATATAGTGAAAGATGCCAACACAAAAACAAGCACTGTACTGCATCTTTAAAAATTCCTTCATTTCAACTTCACTAGCCTAACACTCAAACTTGATTTTGCCTTTGACTCCGCCCTTAGACTTAGATTTAAAAAAAAAGGCGTTTTTTTTTTTTTTTTTTTAAACAAAGTCGTTTTGTCTGGATTAAGCTCTCGGAGCGATTCTGGCAGACTGACCTGGTATTTTAAGATTTCCACATTGTAGTAGGAGGCCGACGGATTCTGCTCGGAGGCTTTTCTGAGGTAGGATGTCAGGGCTTGCATGTTGAACCAGAAGTCCTTGGAGTTGGAGTCGCTTTGGGAAGGATCGCTGGATGAAAGGCAAACAGAAAGAGGGGAGACAGACGGGGAATAATCAGAGGCTCAATTATGCGTCGCTCGCCTTGGCTTTGTGTGTAAAGCTCCAACAGCTCGGAAAATATGGCCCTGTTAAATTCGACCGGCTACTAAATCACGAATTCCAGTTGATTCAATTAGTCCAGCCGTGTGGTTCTGAGATAACTGGGAGGAAACGGAGCGAGGAGCGAGGGGAAAAAAAAGAGAGAAGAAGAAGACACAATCTAAAAAAAATGTTAAAACTTTTTTTTTTCTTTTTTTACATGGGAAGCAAAATATACCGAATTACATCTCCCTACAACTAATGAGGTGAGACATACCTCAACACGTTAAATGAATTAAGCGCTGAATGACGTAGCTGCTTTATGAAGTGCTTCCTCGCCGTTTTGGGCGTCTTTCAGAAGAGACATGGACAGTTGAGAACCCGGTCGTGAAAAACGGCTGGAAAATATTTCCCTGACAGCTTAATGATGGCTTCACGTCGGATTACTAACTGAATTTCCTCTCGCTGGTGCGTAGTGTGTTTTCTGGAGGCGCGCTCGTACGGCCGAGCCCAGATCCGTCTTTCGCTTGGCCGGCGACTCCCGTTTGTGTTGAGCTCATCGATCGGCTCGCTCGGGTTCTTGTCGCCTAGCCGGTTTGTGGCGAAGATCTTAAAACAAAAACAAAAAGAGGCCTCACCTGTATAGGAGCTGCTGGTTCGGCAGGATCTGCTCCAGCCTGCTGGTGTTTTTCAGCTTGAAGGTGAGGACGGCCGGGGAGGGGTTGGTGGTGAACACCTTGATGATGCCCATGGGGAACGACAGCGTCATGTCGCCGGTGATCTTCACGATGCACCTGCCGAGCACAGCCACCGGTTTTATACTTTTACAGCTTCCTCGTGTGGCAGAGAGTCAAACGACAACGGTGACAAACAGAACAGGTCTCGTGTGATCTCATTATTTTCTGTTTATGGTCAGAGATCTGCCGGCGCTCCTCTGGTTTGAGCTGAATTTAGACTGTGATTGGACCCTGTATTTAGGTGATATGTGATCTGGTGGAGCATGCAGCTCTGGAAAAAACCAAGAGACCACTTAAAATGATTGGTTCCTCTGATTTTACTCTTTGTAGGTAGATGTTTGAGTAAAATGAAGATTGTTATTTTATTCTTTGAACTACTGACAACATGTCTCTGAAATTCCAAGCAAAACTTTTGTATTCATTTGCAGAAAATGAGAAATGGTGAAAATAACGAAAAAGATGCAGAGCTTTCAGATTATGCAAAGTAAACAAGTTTATGTTCATTTAGAAACAACAATGCTAATGTTTTAACTCAGGAAGAGTTCAGAAACCAGTATTTGGTGGATTAACCAATGGGGTTCAATGCAGTGGTTCTTCATTTATTTTTTTTTGGTAAAATTATAATTAAAGGGGAGTGCATAAGACTGATTTGACACTTTTATAAACATAACATCTGTCATGAACATGAAGGAGTCCTCATGAACGCTTACTGTTGTCATGAAGTGTTGTTCGATTAATAATGACACTTTTAATGGACATTTAATGCTAATCTTAATAGTACTTTGCATTAAAAGGGTCATTATTGACCAAATAAAGCAAAGTTGACACTTTAAATGCAACTTTTAGTTAAACTTTGCATTGAAAGTGTCATTATTCACCGAATGACACTTCATGACAACTGTAAACATTCACAAAGACTCCTTCATGTTCATGAACGTTGTTATGTCATGTTTATGACCATGTCATGTCAGTTTTATGCACACCCCTTCGAATAAAGTGTCACCATTTTTTCCAGAGTTGTATATAAATGGGAATAAACAGGCATATATATATATATATATATATATATATATATATATATAAATGTGTGTGTGTGTGTGTGTGTTTTTTCCAAACAATTCAAAAAGTTGTCCATATGAAAAGAGACAACACACTGGTGCTGACTGATCCTTCATTAGAATCTAACTAGTGATTCCTAATTCACCAAAGTCATTCCATTTATGTAAGCTGCACTCAGAAAATAATAAGAAGTACTTATCAAATGTCCTGTACTTATTCGGTTTTATTATGAAACTTTTAGCCAACTAATCCTCTGACGCAACCGCAAGTTTGGTTTCTTGCCTTAACTTAAAACGTGCGGTTGATTTAGTCGGTGCGTAATATTCTGTACATCTGCACGCTTCGGTGGTGTAATGTAAACCCAGTCTACCATCAGTGTGTGTGTCTAGTGGGCCGCGGTGGTCTCTCAACCTTGCAGCGTGTCTTTGCTGCATTGCTTATGAAATGTTCCATTTGCTAATCCCTGGAAAAAGAGGCCTTCTGCACAGCAGCAATTTAGCAGCAGTTAACCAATAAAAGTCGGTATGTTTGCTCTGTCCCAGACTATAATCTGCCTAATGCAGGTTATCCATCCTGAAAGAATGGAGTCAGATTCGTGCAAAGCCTTCCATACGTGCACAGGGAGAGGGAGAGACAGCGGAGGTGTGCAGACGGGGACAAAGAAAGTGCGTTGTAAGAACTGCGGACTGTAAAGCCCGTGCAACGAAGTCCCCACGCAAAAAGCAACATGCACATGTGCAGATCAGCTCCGCAGGCCTTTCCGAGCGTCATGTGAGACTCACTTGGTAGGATCAGCTCCTTTGAAGTAAGCATTAACTGTTTCCGTGAAGGCAACGGCGATGGGCAAGGCATCTTGGGATCCCAGGGTCACAGGGCTCGGACCGCGAGACGTCCCTGAGAAAAGAGAGAGAGAGAGAGGCTCGGGGTTATGGGTCTGCTTCCTCGAACGTTTACGTCAGATCATCCGTACTCGCACAAATGAGTAGTGTTATTAAAGGAACTGGCGTAGATATTGTAAAAGAAGCTGCTTTTGATTAACTCAAACATTCGGCGTAATCACTGCACACCAAAATGCAAACAAAAAATTTAATAGAATAAACCGTTTTAATGACATAAAACCTTAGATGTTAGATAAAGAGAGCAGCAGAGACACAGCTGCAACTTCTGCAAAGCGACGTATATTTTTAGCTGCTGGTTGATTTCCCTTTGAAAGGCAGATTGGTGTTAGTTCCTTTCAGGTAAACACACACACACACAAAAAGACCGTTCTCCAACCAGAACTTCATCCGTACCTGCTGGTGCTTCACACCGCTTCTCAAAGGCGGGCAGCTTGGCTACAAACCCATCGTCCTCTTTACGCCACATTAAAAGGCACAAAGAGGAAGAGAGGAAACACACAAACGCACAGAGAGAGAGCGCAGCGTGAGGAGACGTGACACTGAGAGAACACTTTCTAAAAATGTGACGATGGGAGGCAACGAGCCCCTAACGAACACGTCTGATATGATAGAGATGAGCAGCAAAGATAACACACACAGTACTGTAACTAAAAGTCTTGAATGAACACTCGTCCAATGCTTTCTTTGAGTGGTTTTAAGCCAATCTCCAGGTTTTCTAGCTGCATTTCCATTGGCTATCGAATTGCGCAAATTAGAATTGTGAAAGTAAGTTTGCTTACTAGAAAGGCGGCAGTTTCAAAAGTGTTGATAAAAAGTTTTGCGCTACAATTAGGTGTTTTTTTTTAGCTGCATCAAATTAACATAATCAACAAAATCAGGCAAAATAAACACTTTTTTCACATCACACGTTTGGCAATGAACAACCGGATGTTACCACTGGTGGAAAAAACAAAGAACACGACAGGAAGTGGCAGGGGGGGTAATGGCGCAGCATGTTTTTTAATGACTTATCGAGTGAATAAACTTGATTTTAATTGCACATTTTATTTAATGGAAAGACAGCGACTGGAAAATTGTGTTTTTCCAACATTAGTGGAATATCGGAAAAGTTTAATTTGCGCACATTTGTAGTGGAAACGCAGCTGTTGACAGTTTTTGCTTGCAGTTCAAACTACGTACTAGATGGTTTTTACAGGATTTTTTTTGTTTGTGTGTTGGGTCACCTATTAAACACTGACAGGTGTGAGAAAACACAGCACAAAAGCTGTACCTAAAAGCAATATTTCATAAGCAAAACCCAATTTGCTCTCTTACGTTTGGCTGCATAGCCAAAAAATGGAAATGTGCTGCAGTCTGACAACAATCTGTTCATCTGCAACCAATAAGGTCCTTCTAACGAAGCTACTAGTGGAATGAGTGGAACAATAATAATGTATTTCAGAGATATTTGATATGTTACTTTAATTCTTTGTTTATGAATGACGCAACTTTCTAATAGTTGTAAAACAGATAAATCAATTTGATCGATTAATACAATTTTCTGATTTTGAAGATTTAATAATAATAAAAAAAGGCCACCATCTTTTTTGATAATGGCGTTTCAGAGCTTCTACTCATTCAGACTTTAAATTTAGGTTGAACTTACAGACAAGTTGACTGAAATAAAAAAGTTTTTCAAAATATTTTCTGAAATTCATCACTTACTTTTTGAAAAACAAGAAAGAGATGGGGCAAAAATAGATTCAAATCTGAAATGGGATTTGATATGAAAAAAAAAAAAAACCGATTCTATTTTTAAACCACATTCATTCACGTACATTTCTGTAAGACATTAATGTTTCTAATGCAATTATTAGATAATTGCTGTTGATAATATCGCAGGTTTTGACCAATCAGATAGCAGAGAATTATTTTGGAACTTTTTGACAAGAAAGCACAGATTTATTAAAGCTTCGGCCATGTTTAGAAAATCCTTCTTATTTATGTTTGTGATGGTTGTACAGGGAAGTCCTTTTCCTCACATGTCTAATGGTTGCTAAGGAGACTTTGTGACAACAAAACATCATTTTTCACCACAGCGAGTTGTGACGTACAAATTGTGCTACCAGTGATTTTAAAAGGGGATTTCCCACTGACTTCATGTACTAGATGTACTAGTCCTTTAGAAAACCCAAAAGTAATTTCTCCTCAGGTCCGTTTATGAGAAGCAGCATGCAAAGAGACGAGGGTCGGCTCAAGACTTTTGCACATTTGCATAAGACGCCATCATTGAAATGTACCCAGAGAACAAACACTGTCAGTGAAAACACAGAGGAGTGGGGAGGGGAAAAAAAATGCATCTTTTGCGGGGATCGTGTTCGAAAAGCCAGACTCACTTTGGTTTAGAAGCACATGAGGAGAAAAGTTGCTGAGGTCAGACCCTGAGCAGGAGAGGGGAGGAGCAAAAGTGTGTTCAGATCCTGCAAGAAGAGGAGCGGAGGAGAGAAAAAAAAAACAAGGGAGGAAAGCAGTACGGAGAACAGCAAGCTACGGAGCAGAACCTTTCTACCAGGTCGGGGAAGGGGTGAGGGAGAGGAGGGAGAAATAAACACAGAAGAGGGAGATTTTCTAAAAAGTGAACAGTACGAGGAAACGATCCTACCGACGGTGGGAGTGTTCCCGGCACTGAGCGAGGCGTTCGAGGACAGCGAGGAAGAACTCTCGGCCCGGGCGAGCGGTGCTGTCGGAGGGGGGCTGGCGTTGGATGCTTTGGGTGGGCTGAAAGGCCGGACCTAAAGGAATTTTAAAAAAAGATTGAAATTTTAAAGGAAATAAAAGAAAAGACATGTTGCTGAACATCTGACGGCCAACTGCATGTAAATACTTGAAGTGAAGACAACTTCCAGATCATAAAAAAGGTATTAAATTCTCCCTCGACATTTTAGGGAGAGTTAATTGCATTTTTAGTATCAACACTCAAGAAATAAAACAACCGAATATGAAAAAAGTAGCTTTTTGAGTACCGTGTTAGTTGTACACTTAAACTAAAAGGAAGTTGTTAAAAAATGTTAAGATAAAAGCATAAAAAGGGTTTTATTTCTTTGTCACACCTTCCAAAGTGCAGCAGAGAGAAGTGAATCAGAAGCTTGGATCAGATTGAGGTTTAAAGGGCTTCATCATTTACGAGCGAACCCACAATAAAACACTCGGAACAAGAAGAACTTAAAGATTTACGATCAGAAGAGAAAAAATGGAAAACTCAACAGGTTTTAGTAAAGAGGAAGTTGAGTAATGATGTTCAGAACAACAGGGGAGCAGAACCTTCGACTGTAAAGCACGGGGGAGGAGGTATCATACATTCAGCCCAAAGCATAGAGAAGAGAAGGTGCTGTAAATCTCAAAAAGCTTTAAAAAAAAATACAAACTAAAGTTTTTTTATTCCGTTGTCCTTACGGTCCCTGATGGACTTAGCGAAAATCTGTTGACAGACAGGATTACCTGGAAGGCAGCCTGGGGATCTCAATAAGCCTTTTCAGCTAGGATTTGACAAATATACCCAAAACAAAAACTGAGCAGAAAACAGGCAGCGACGCTTGCCAAAACGGGCATTAGCCAGTTGGCTCAAACTTGAAAACGTGTCGTTTGTAAAGACACGCCATTGAAGAATCTGGGAAATCTTTTGCCCTATTGGCCATGCCACAAGAGGAGGAGCATGGAAAACTCACGTGGAAATATATAAGCAGTGGAAGGATTACGCACAATTTCATTGATTCCCGTGAGTTTTCCGGTGGGGAGTTTGGGTCTGGAGGAAGGACGCGGTGGTGGGACGAGGGCTCCAGCCGCCAGAGGAGTCGTAGGTCGGTTTGGTACTGGCACTAGACAAAAAAAACACACTTTTAGAGAGGGATAGAGAGTTAAGAACGTATGGCTAGGTACAAACGTGCGTGTGTGTGTGTTCGGTTGAGTCTCATGCATCACGTCTTGTTCCAACGACACAATATTTAGTAATAAAATAAAATGGAGAAAACACATTCCGAAATCAGTTTTACCACAAAAAAACAAACAAACAAAAAAACAAAACAAAAAAAATAAAAAATCTTGCATCTCAGGCAGACGGAACAGAAAAGCATCAGCAAAAACAATCAAAGCAACAAAAAATAAAAGGAAAACCAAAGACGTTACTGTCAATTCTCAGGCAAAATCAACTCCAAACCCTCAGGCACACGGCGTGTCTTTACAGCAACGTTACTGTTACCATGAAACATTTTGCCTGCTGTGGCTGCTGCTACTGTCCTATCAGAGAAGACGTCAGGACTGCTGTCCTCTCTGACCGCCGCAGCTGCTGCTTTGCAGAAAGCATCTGCAGACTCATCCGACAGGAAGCGGCTCGCCCTGCCGAAGCCGCCAGCCGGAGCCTTCTGGACCTCCGCTACGGAAGAGCCCAAGCCGTGACGGCACGGCGGAGCGGACCTATCCCCGAAAGCAATCCACTGACTCTGGGACCAGGACACAGAGGAGAAGCCGTCAACGGACTTCGGGGTCTCTGGGGGGCTGGCGGCGGTCGGGCTTTTGACGGGGTCTATTGGCTCGGTGGGCTGGGTGATGGGGGCGCTCTGGGCCCTCACCGGCGCAGGCCTCAGCCCTTGGGAAGTGTTTTCGGGGGAATCCCAGGGAGAGGTGGTGGATGAGGAGAAAGAGGAGACATCTTTGGACTGCTGGCGCTCTGCCACTGGGGTAAAGCGGCTCACAGTGTCGACTGAAGGAAGATATGTGATCGACAGAGGCATTAAAGGTAAAAAAAAAAAAAGAAAGCAAAGTAGATAAAATGAATATATTTGACAGACTTTACACCTGTCAAATAGTGCATTTTAAAAGCATCACAACACAGTTACTCTGTTAAAATCCTGAATTTGGAGTTTCAGTGTTACGTGAAACGTAAAGAGTTTGTTATCCATTAATTAGAGGTTTAGGTTAAAAAGTTAATATTAGATGTTACAATGTCAATAAGGTGGATCATAAAGGGGAAAATGTCAAAATCAGTTTTGTGTCTATATTGTGCTCCATCACTATTTTCTGTGAACATAAAATGATACTTTTAATGTTAAGTTTAAATGGGTCGCAGGCCCATTTAATTTTTTCTTCTACAGACTTGAGAATCATCTAAGGAAAGTTAAACAAGAAAAAAGTCAGATTGCCCCACAAGTGGTCACGTACTTATAAGCTGAATTACTCAGACAGCAGGTATAAGTGATAAGTGAATTGAAGCCATTCCAAGCATTCGGCATCCTGAAGTGAGTGAGTCTTAATCAGCGCAGACAAACTGTATGCTATGTTTACCCGAACACCGATTAGGATATTTCCAGCTCATTGCTGTAACATTTGAGTAACACATTCATTAGTTCCAAAGCAGTGGCTCAAATGGGCCATACACTCCTTACTAATAATTTATTTTGGACATATGTAAAAAAAAAAAAACATGGCTTCCAGGACAATTTGAGATCGAAATGTGTATACTACCGTTTCAAATGCAAAGGACGGTGATGTGGTTCTTAAGCAGACTTGCACTCACCCCTCAATTACCTGTTTCGATGCACTAACAGATATTCTTACATGACAGAAAGTCTACTGTGTGGAGAGTCAGGGCATGGACATTAAAAGACGAAAAGACAGCTTCATATTACTATTATCACGGTAATGTTTTTTTTTTGTTTTTTTTTTTAAGTATACTTAGGAAGCTAGAAGGCAAGACTGGCAAGTGTGTTAAAACACAAATTGCTAGCTTGTCAAGCGAACCCATGAAATGCAGACTGCTAGCTTGCTAACCAAACCTACAAAACGCAGACTGCTAGCTTGCTAACTGAACCCTGAGCTTACCTATCATCAACATTACATGCTGCCAGTGTTTCTAAAGGAAAAAAGTCAAGATAACGTAACTTTACTTCACAAATTCTAATAAATTCAGAGGGATTTTATTGACTGTTATAACCTACCCTATTATTTTCAGTTCCAGTATATGTATGTTTTATTTTTCAAAGGCTCAATGCAATCTCTCTGAACCTGGAGCCACAGGCTTAAGGAAAGACTGTCCAACAGTAAAACAAACATGTTATTTTGTTATTAATAATGTGATAAGGGCAGAATATCATTTTGTCAATGATTTGAAGAAAAGAGCACCTCTGTATTAGAAAAGGGAACCAAAGAAAACCAAACTTTAAGAAAAAACATAAACATGGAAGTGGTTTGTTGATGAATGGCTCACGTTCAGGTTAATAATCCTCCTCAAGTCAGAGAGGCACACACATTTTACCTGCTGCCTCTGGCAGAAAGACCTCAGAGTCATTCATCAGAAAAGATGGAGATGAAGGGATTGGAAAGAAGACAGAAGCGAGGTCTGACGAGAACAGGTGAGAGGGACATGAAAACAAACCTTACATGACGTCAACTCAAAAAAAAAGAAGAAATAATTAAGAAAAAAAATCAATGTACAATATAATCCTATATTGCAACATTAATGTACAAATACACTTAAATTAAAAGAAAAAAAATAATTCAGTCATCTTATACTTGAGGAGCCCATGTGTGTCCTACGATATTAACAAAGCTCTCTGTAGACGGAGACACTACTTCTGATCAGGAATCCGAATTGAAGCACTTTTTGATGCTCTTTTGACTTTAAAGCCGAGACCTTTGACAGTAATGAGACTTTGTTTGACAACATATGTGCCTGTGGGCTTCATAGCCCACCCTCTGACCTCAACGAGGTGCCAATTAACCGTGGATTATGCTTAACCTGGGTAACGGGTCACTGCTAATGTCACGCTGTTTAAACGCCGGTGTCGGGCATGTAAAGTATGAGAAACATGCTCAGCAACTTAGAAAATCCATACGAAGAGTAGATGTTTATTATTAGAAGACACAGGAAAAGTAAAGTAGAGCTCTGCTATGCAAACTGCAGATGGTTGGAGTGTAAAAATGAAAGAAAATGGAAAATGTTATATTTTCTTTTCTTCAGACTTTCTGAGTGATACAGAGTGTGATAGTCGATTAAAGATCATCTTCTGCTGGAAAATAAAACTCTCGAGGCACAGGATGTTTTGAATAGTTTTTTTTGTTTTTTTTTACGCGGCTAACCTGCTGTGGACGACACAGAGGAGGAGGACCCGACTCCTGAAGCAGAGCTCAGCGGATCCAGAGACAGAAGGTCGTTGTTCCTCAGCCTGCCAGAGCCGAGACAAACAGAAACATGACCAAATCACGTCAATGTACGAAGAACTCAACGCTTAGTGAGTCAGAAAGCACCGTGCAAACAATGTCACTCTGGTTCTAAACACAAAATAAAAAGAAATCCCTCATGTTCCGACTCACTCGAATGGCGTTGACCCTCTGGGTTTCGCCAGTTCGTCATCTGCGTGAGGAGACAAGCACAAGCAGAAGTTTTTTTATTTGCATGTGCGGACAGGAAGTTAATAACTCTTTATAATTTTATGATTTTTAAAGAAAAAGAAAAGAGAACAATTTCCAATTTGTCTCACCTGCCACCTGAAACATAAACACGAGAGAAAGCCACCACCTACGGCTGAGAGTTAGAGAAACGCTGTACGGGTCAAAGGTCGGAACGCAACCAGTTTCGAAACATCCAGGTGTTTCCAGACCTCCGACTGGTACCGTTTGAAACAAACGACTTCTGCCTCACAAATTAAAACCCTGTAGCATCAAAGTACCGCAAAAGTGTTAATCTGCCGAGTTCTACTGAGGTTTTAATACAGAGGAAGCAGCTTTGAAATGCGGGTTTCGGTTGAATTTGGCAAGTGGAAATCAATGCAAAAAAAGTGGCGTTTGGTTAATCGGAACCGCTTTTCCAGAACGCTGCAACTTCTCTCAAAGATCCGTTTAGTAACCTGAACATCAGGAGTCTGCACACGCTCGCCATTTTTAACGTTTGAATCGTTTTTGTTTTTCAGGATGGAACGATGACACGACCGGTAAAGGTTGAGTTTGCTGACGGCCGCACATGAGGCATGTGGAATCTATGCAAATGTAAAAAGAGATTAAAAACTGTTAAAAGCTGTTTGTTGTGTAATCGTTCCACCCTGGAAATTATTATTATTATTATTATTATTATTATTGTATGACGAGTGGATGCATACTTCTGACTGGAACCGTACCCCTAAACGCCAGAGGTAGAAGAGAACCCAAAATTAAAGCCATTCAGGTGAGTAAACTTGTCAAAATAGGACACTAAAAGTTTGCAGTGAGGGATAAAAAAACCATAAATATCAGTGATGTTAGCGTCTATAAGGGGGGGTTGGCTGGCTGCAGAAGCAGTGTGAAAGGCTCCCTTTAGGAGACAGAGATGAGGTTTGATATTTAGGGTGGAGCAGGGAGGGGAGGTGGAGGCGCTGGCCAGTGACTGTAGTTAAAACATACTCACCCTTAGCCTTAGATCTTAAGGTAGATACTCCAGTAAACCCTGAGCGTATGCAGAGTATACATCTTTGAATGCAACCGCCTTGTGCAAATTCACCAATTTTAACCTTTTTGTTTTATTTTTGCCACATTTTTGAAATTGGAGAAAAATAATAGAAATATAACTTGAGTCTAGAAGCTAAACACACACACAAAAACAGTTTTAATAGCTGTAAACCTTATTTAAACACATTAAACACAAAAACTATCAATCACTTTTATTGTTAAATATATAGACATGATCCATATGTTTACCAAAGTCAATAATCCAACATGTTCTAATATTTATTTTTTTTGCCTGGTTGGCATTCGGGTCAAGCTTTGAACTCATCACACAGAGCTTTGCAGTGCAGATGTCAAGGATTTAACGGGTCAAACTAAACAAGTCTGTTACCTTGTCCTGTGGTGCCATTCCACAGACACGACACCTGTTTTTTTTTTGTTTTGTTTTTGTATTCTTCTCATATTCTAAATATTTAGGTGCATCTGACGTTACTAATCCTTTTTAATCGTGCGCACACACGGCCTGCGCGTCACTCACGGCAACACGGTCTGGAAAGATTTAGTCGAAACCTGCTGCTCCAAAAGTCCCTCGTCTAGATTAAACAAGGCCCGTCGCAGAACCTCTGGAGATTAGTCATGAGAAACGGGAAACGTTTGAGAGTTCGCATCTGAGCGAAAACAGAAAAAAAAAACTACATATATATTTAAATAAAACAATAACTCGAGGTAGTTTGCAATCAGATTGTTCTTCTGCTGCACGGTTCTGTGGTGCAGATGTTTCTTACGCTTTTATTCCCACTTTTTTTTTTAAAACTGACCAGAAGGTAAAATACCGAAGGCGAAAGATAATTTCTGACTTGTCAAAACATCCAGCTGATTAAACAGTTAGTCTTATTTGTACCGGTGAGGGGAGAGACATCCCTTTTGCATGACATTTATATATATATAAAAAAAAAAAAAAAAAAAAAGGGTGGTTATTTACTTTTTCTTGGAATATGTTGGTGTTGGCTTGATATCTGGAGGTTCTTATTATTCATTTTTGTTCTACAGAAAACTTCTTAACAACCGGAGCCAATGAAAACGCAGCCAGAGCCGTTCCTCTCAGTCCAGAAACACAAAGACATAAAAAGGTTAGAGGGAAAGAAAAACTACTTACTGGACTGGTTCCTGCGCATTTGTCCCTGGAAAAAAACACAATAAAAAAGTAAACATTTATATATATACATTTATATAAGTACAAAACAGGAAGAGTGGCTTGCAAAATGTATTCATACCACTTGGATTTAAATGTGAGTCTTTTTTTTTTGGGGGGGGGGGGGGGTTTCGACCATTTTACACATCCATAGAGGCTGAAATGTTTCCCCAATTTTCTTAAAGAAACTCCTCAAGCTCACTCAGAATGGATTAACACCTGTCTGTGCTCACTGTTTACGTCTGGACTTTAACTGGGACGTTCTGACACCAGGACCTCAACCAGTCCGCTGTAGCTGCGTTTGAATGTTTGTGGTCGTCTTCCCATCGCAGTCTGAAGTCTGTAATGAAGTTCACCTGAGTTTACCTCCAGTCGTCCCAAAAAACTGGACAACTGCGTTGCTGTAGCCCCAAAAATATCTTCGTAAAATACACAAGAAGCTTTTGTGGCTATAACAAGACAAAATGTGCCAAAGTTCACGGGGTATGAATACTTTTCCAAACCAGTATGAAACTTAAAATAGACGCATGAGGGAGAAGTGATAGTCTTCAAATTAAGCAAAATTGCCGTCCAATGTTTGCGCAGCACCAATTTTCCGTTGTGCCACCATCGTTTTAAAGACAGTACTGAATGTTTCCAGAGGTCACCAGAGGTCAAATTGCCCTCCCACACACACACATTAAAAAAGATCAAACAAAACTGATGGGAAATTATTTATTTGTAGCTCGGCTACTTGACACCAAATTAGCTTGATTTTGTAGACAGTGGGTTGGCTGGTTGACCTCTGATGACCTCTGGAAACATTTACTAAAATCTCTAAAATGATAGTGGCCAATTTTATTTAATTTGAAGAAGAACAGCCAACACTCAAGTATACATTAATGGTTGTAGATCGTCTCTCGGGAAACCACTTGTTGATCCTAAAACATCTTTTTATCAAACATCCTTAAAGTATTTATGAAGTCTCAACATGCTATATCAGGGTAAAGCTGCGTGTAGAATACGTCTGAGGTCGTGAAAATGATGCCGTGAATTGTCCCCCAGCGGCAGCGGGAAGTTTCCACTTGAGCGTTAAAGACGGTAAATCACGGGACCGCTCCGGACTCTCACATACCAGACACTAAACCTAGGGTGAAGAATTCGGCAGCTGAAAACAGTGTATTTAAGCCGAGACAACGATCAGTCGGGGACAACGGAGAGCGTGGCCCCGACACTTCACCAACTTCCTTCCCAGAGCCTTTTTTTTTGTTTTTCCTCCCTCGGATATAAATCTGCCACGTCCTGCTGCGAAACACAAGATACGCAAGGTACGATCGCGAAGGGGGAGGGGGTCTGACCGAACTGAGAGCAACTTCACTTTCAATAAAAAAGCCATTTCTTAGAAGAAGAAAGGTTAGAGGAGCTTTCAGGGGGCAGAGGGGAGAAAAAGAAACAAAATGGGTTTAAGGAACACAGCAAAACGTTTAACCACCGTCGAGCTGCGAGGCCGGGGCTTAGTCCCACAGGCGCTAAGCGGCAAATGGGTTCAATTACAGCTCTTGCTGGCCACACACACACACACACACACACACACACACACACACACACACACACACACACACACACATTTACGCTCGCTCACTCACACGACTTCCATTCCTGTTTCAATAAAGGGAACGGCACGGAGGGAGAAGCAAACGGGAGAAGAAATGAAAAAGACAGAAAAATGAGCAGCGAGAGGAAAAGAAAAAAACAAAACAAAAGAAAACTAAAAAAAATATATAAAAATTGAGAACAGCGCTCAATAATTCACTCCAGATGAAGCTACGGTGCGCCACCTTGGATGAAAGTTTGAACTTTAATTCAAAATGTCTCAGTGGTTCCGAAACAGGAAGAGCGAGAGAAATAAATGGGAACGGGAAGAAAGGATGGCAAGTGTGATGCGGCGCTCCAAAGAATTGTTTTTTTTTTGTTTTTTTTTAACAAATGACCTAAAGTAATGTTGATTTAAAATAAATTAAATTAGAAGGGTTAAAAATATATATACGTTTCTCTACACAGAAACTTACTTTTCACATCAATTTCTCCTGTAAAGGGAAAATATTTGTGGAAACTACACACCCCCTGGATGTGTGTGTATGAATCATTCTGCCTTGATTTTTATGAACTCACCTGCTCAGGGACTACAGATGGAAACTAGCTTAAGCTAAATGTTTTTTCAGGCATGTCGTCCCAGATTTAAATAAACAAAGTATCTGCACTGATCGATGACGTGCCTCTCAGATACTAAAAACAACTCGTTTTCATTTTACTAATCATTAAAAAAAAAATAATAATCCCACCGTTTTCGGCATGTGAACACAGGAGCTTTTTTTTTTTAATAACTTGTGATATGATTAGAAACGTATGCGCACATTAATTTTACTCTGTCGGGTTCAAAACTGACTCTCTGTGGAACAACCTGCAGCACATTTCTGTGACCTTGAAGCAAAAAATACAAATAAAAGGAAAGAAAGAAAAGACGAAAGAAAATTGGAACAATTTTCTCCTGATTTACTCTCTGGATCAAATATTGGTTTATAAATGCTTCAACTTCCAGCATCTGTTGAAACATCATTTTGACCATTTACTATTTTCATTACTTTCCTTTTTTGTTTTTTTGTTTTTACTTTGCACTTTCATTACTATAGTGGTCGTTCTACCAGAAGAATTATTTCACGCTCATTAAATTCTGGAAAACTCAGAATTCCCACCACTTTTGGTCTTTAAACGCATCAAGTGACTCTGATCCACTTTAAGTTTAATAAAAATTTAATGAATGTTTGGAGCACAGACTTTGATGCACAGTTTCCTAGATTTTTTTTTTTAACTGCCAAATAACATGCAGTATTTATTTATTTTTTTGTGTGTAAAAGTTACAACCCTTTGAGAAAAAAAAAAAAAAATCATAAGCTCAAGCCTCCAAAAAAAAAAAAAAAAAAAAATTTGGGGGGGCCCGGCATCTTCTGGAAAAAAAAAATAACC
>NW_015114169.1:0-116876 GCF_001443285.1 Poecilia latipinna | reverse complement strand
TTTTTTTTGTAAAAAAAATAAACCCCGTTGAAAAAAAAAAAAAAAAATATAAAAAACAAAGCCCCAAAAAAAAAAAAAAAAAAAAAACTTGGGATGGTCTCGGCATCTCTAGGAGAAAAAACTGATCCCCGTTAAGTTTTTGCAAAACCGCAGCAGAGTCCTGTCGCAAGCAAGTGGGTGTAGACAGAAAGCAAACAAAGAGACGCTGAAGAAACTTCAAACGGCGAGGAGGGAAAGAGGCTGAAGAGCAGATGAAGATGCCATAACTTTCATTTAAGCGATCAGTCGGTGAGCACCGCTAGTAAAACACACCAGGGCTCCTTCACAAGACTTGCCCACTCTAACACAACAACAACAACAACAACACACACATATGCAGGCAAACAAACACAGAGGATGCGGTGTTTGCACACAAAGCGGTAGTGGCTTTAAACTTTAACGACTGCAGCTACTTTCGTTAGAGAGTCATTCGCAGGCCAAGTGAAGGGAGAGAGGACGAGGAGCCGGACGAGGGGGTCCGCCACGGCCGTGAAAGCAGATCCGAGTGAAGCTCTGCGAGCGTGAGGTCGGAGGGGCGACGACATCAGCAGTGAAACGGAACCCGAGTCCGCAGGAGTAAAAGAAAATAAAAACAAAGCCGATGAAGAGTCAAAGTAAAAACAAAACATGGACCAAGAGTTTACAGGAGATTTAGTGGAAGATGTTGGCTGAATTATATATGGCATATAATCTACACAAAATGCATTAGACAAACTGAGCGCTTCGGTCTGTTCCCGTGCTCTGGCTCTGATTTTAGGTGTTCCCCTGTTGCCCTCTAGTGTCACACAGGCAGAGTGAACTTCTGCTGCAGCAGCGGGATCAACAGGTTGGTGTGCAGACGGCACGCTCGCGCGAAATGTTACCCCTACCGAGGTGGAGGGCGACAGGATGATGTTTCCGATGGAGGCTTTGAGCTCGTCGATGTTGGCCCGGTTCTGATGCGTGCCGTTGTTGGGCTGGACGGGCTTGATCTGCACGTGGAACTTCCTGGGCTCGTCCTCGTCCTCCGAGTCGCTGGACGAGTAGAAGGAGTTGTCTTTGGGATGTGAGGAGAAGAGTTAAAGAAAATGGGAAAAGAAAAAAAAAAACGCTAAACAAGCACGACAGAAGGAAGTGTGAAAATAAAGGATATCGTTTTCGTTCACTTCTGGTCTGATGCAGAATCCTTCGGCGTCAACTTGAGGCACATTCTATAAAAAGAAAAATTAATTAATAAAAAATAAGAACCAAAGGCTTTAAATAAATAAAAAAAACTTTTATATAATTAAATAATAAGTGTTGAATGTCTGGAGAGATCATAATGCACTGGATAAATAATCAGAAAATGTATTTAGGTTTTTGCTAAATGCTTTAAAGCAAATAGTCTTATTTGAGAAACTTTGTATTTATGCACTAAACAAAGAACCAACAAACTCTTCCAAAGTGAGGACTTTTTCAATATCCCAGAAATTTCAAATCCTAATGAAGAGAAAAAATAAATAAATAAATAAAATATATATATATATAGATTGTCTGAGCTGTTCTGATGTCCTAAAACTTTAAACATTTTGGTTTAAAACTCTGCACTCAAAAACGTAGCTTGAAAGTTGAAAGCAAAAACTAATTTCTTCTCTTCTGCTAGTGCAAAATTTTAACAAACTTTTGAAAACTATTTTTAAGCATTTTTGACAATTTGATTTCACAAAGTAGTCATAGAAGCGTAATGTCCAGATAATAATTATTGAGGATAATTATTTAGAAACTTTAGCTAAACAAGAAAGTTTCTAAATAATTATTATTCTGTACAAAACTTTATTTCTGTACACTGATGCATCCTGAAAGGTCTGGAATATTCTTGTGACAAACTAAAGTAGAAAAGTTGGACCATGTCTATAAAACTGTTGCATTTTACTTTAGACAGACTTTTCAGTCAAGTAAAGGGTTAAACATATAGCCCCAACTTCTTTATAATTAAATGTGTTGCTCATGTAAAATATTTTAAAATATAAACTATTACATTTTTTCTCTAATTAGTCCCTACAAATAAAAATGTCAAAATCTTTCAAAACTATATTAAAATTGTAACTTTATATACTATTGCCAGAATAATATCAGAAATAGAAAATTCTTGAAGATGGAATAGTTTGAATTATTTATACAATGTCTTCAATTCCAAATTTTACCTAATATTTTCATTAAAATTATTATTCATTTTTTTAAATCAGAATTTTGAGCAATATGCTTTTCCTCTTCAAAGTCTCCAAACGAGGAATCATTTTTAAGCATTCGATCGTGATTTCTTCAAAACTGTTAAGATAATATGAAACCTTAACTTTCTATAAACAACCTACAATTGCAAATAAGGAAATAAAAATGTATACACATAAAAAACATTGAATTAAGTAATACAGAGGAGTATTTATGTGACAATTTAAAACTTCTGAAGGAGTAGTTCTGGATTCGTCTACAGACAGAATAACTGAAGCAACAAAAAATTAAAAATAAAAAATAAGCATCAAAATCTTAAGAATAGAATTTTAATCACTTCCATATTAAGTACTTCTAAATGGCGTCTAAATACTTTATGTTTTACATTCGCAGGGATATGATTTTGTTGTCATTTTCTATTTTTGGAAATGTACTTGAAAATGTCATCGGCGTATAGATTTACGCTGCGTAACGGAGACGGCAGAGGTGTGGGGTCATTAGCTTGCTTACAGCGTTCTGGATGTCTATGGAGCCATAATATCCTGGGGGAGCACCGTTGGCAGTGTTCTGCGTGCACAAACAGAGAGAAATGGATGAATGAATGAGCAAATGTACAAAACAAACAGGAGGGAAGCGACAGAGGAGGGAGGGGCAGAGAGGCTGGGAAGTGCGGCGTAACACATGGCAGGAGGAAAAGAACAATGGTCTGCTCCGCCTCCTGCAGCCTGACATCAAAATAACCGACCGCGCCGACATGAAACAGATCCAAGGGAAACTCAAGAAGATCAAGCATGCAGCTAATGTCTGTTTTAATAAACTTTATACTCACAGCAGGGTCGACTTCTGTCGATTCACTGAAAGACAAAAACACGGCAAAGTTGATGTAAAAAAAAAAAAGACATAAAGAGAGAAGGAATAAAACCGGTCAAACTGTGCTGGGAACTGAAGCCCAAACTCACGTCGAGTCCGTGTCCTTGTCTTTCCTGCGGCCGGGAATGCCAAACGTTTTCCTCTTTCTGGGTTTGGCACCTTAACAGCAAAACAAAAACCTCACGTCTGAAACCGTTTTCGATTAACTTGCTATATTTCATGTTAAACGTTCAGGTGGAGCTCTACCTTCTGTTGCGATGGCCGTGTTGCATTCCTCAAATTCGATGGGTCCTAATGAGACAAAAAACAAAATGATTTAGGTTCATTTGGCACAGGAAGGGTCAATGGCCCACAACTGTGGCTGCTATGAATGTGCATCACGCAATGATCACACAAACACACACGCACACACACACAGCGCAGACACACAACATGGAGCCTGGCGTGCCATGCAGGATGTGTACACAAACAGAGCCGGGCTGATCCCACAGGGCAGACAGGGTCAATAGTAAGAGTCAACTGTGCGTCTGGTGGCCCTCGCAGAGACGTGACAGTGCCTCCGGTTGACACGATGCACGACACAACTCCATATAGTCTTCCTCGGAGAGATACACACAGCCTCCCTCCCTCGCCCGCCCACCCAGCCACCCCCCGCCGCCGCCACCTGGAAGTCCACGCAATTAGAAATGAATCTGAAATGCAGGAAGCGGCTTCGGCATTCGCAGCAGACAGACGCTAAGCGGGGAACTAAATGTACCCCGCGCTGGGACACACAAGCTTAATACTATTACGACGAGACAAAAAACAAACAAACCAAAAAAAATAAAAAATACAGGCACAAGATTACATGTAGACAAAGTGTTCAAAGCTGCATGGATAAATCAGCTACTGTGGCTTATGGAAAGCCCTTTTTCACCTTAAGCTGCGCCCTGTGCAGAACCCCAAAGTCTAAATAAATAACCATGTGCTGCTTTGCGGAACAAGTTGCATTCACAATGGATGAGATACACTCCATTGACATTTAAATGAAACTGAATTCACCGGATTTTATTTAGGGGTATCAGAGTAAAGAGGGCTGAATACAAATACATGGAAAACTTTTGATAGGCAAATTTGATTTGACAGGCTGATGACTGGCTGCAAAAGACTTGGAGACTGGGACGGATGTTCATCTTCTAGCAAAACAACAATCTCAGAAATACAGCCAGGTCTAACATGGAACAGTCTAACTTACAACTTGATATTCTAGAATGGCCTAGTCAAAGTCCTAAACCTAAAACTAATTGAAAACTGGAGACAAAACTTGTAAATGGACGTTTATAGACTCTCTCCATTCAACCTGACTAAAGTTGTACTGTTTTGCCAAATAAGTGGGTAAAAAGTTTGAATCTAAATCTGAAAAACCTGAAAACTGCAAGTCAAATTTAAAACTTTGTTAGATCTTAGCAATGCCACCTTGAATGAAATACAAGACCAACCAAATCTGTAAATATGGTTGGGGGATCCTGTTGTATTACCATCAAGCATTAGAAAACCTGTGGGCCTGTTTGGCTCTTGACAACAGCTTTGTGCTCTCTAAACCGCCATAGAGCCAAACTTAAGTTTTTATTTTATACAGAATGCACCTAAGCTAATATAGGTTGGAAGGCAGATAGTGGCAAAACTGAATGTCGCCCAGCCAACTGGCAATAAATTTGTACTTACACATGCTAAAAACAGCTAGCATTACTGGTAATTAGCTGATAACATGGCTAGCTAGCTTTTTTCTAGCTAGCTAGCCAACTAGCAAAGGGTGTTTCATCTGCTACTAACTAGTAATGTAGCTGCTAATATACCATCAGCTAGTTAGTGCTAGCCCCAACAACCTGGAGTCAGAAAACACAATGAAGACGTCTGGGTGCGGCTCAGATATTTCCTGACAGAAAAGTCCAAAACATACAAAAAAAAAAAAAACTACATACATGAATATGCTAGATTAAATATGACAAAACACAAGTCCTGTATGTCCTGAATATAAGACATCTTAATACCTTATTTTAAGATACATGAATTTAAAATTTATGAAGGATGTGCAGAGACCTTGTCACAGGAGGGATGAAAACTTTTTGCACATTTCATTTTTTAAATTTTTTTATTTGTAAGAAGCAGAAAACTATTTGAAAAAAAAAAAAAGAAACACAACACGGTGTATCATTTGCCTTTCCGTTCACAATTACACAGACCTTTGTGTTTTTCGAAACACAATATAAAATCCCAATAAAATACACTAGTTTGTTCTCGTAATATGAGAAAAAATGTAAACAGTTTCTAGGAGTATGACTGTATGAATGCTTTAGTACTGTATAACCAGCAGCACGCGGACATGTCTTAAAATCTCTTCTAGCTAATAGCTATGATGTCGCATAACCAGCCATGGATTTAATTTTGCAAAACAAACAAAAAAAAAAAAAACACTCTTTTGCTTACTTGGATACATCAATCAGCTGGTGAGAAAACTGCCAAAAACAACTCGATTCACACTTGACTTATTGCTCATCAATAATGCACGTTCGCCCCCGAGGTGCTGCCCCTCCATCGTCACGCTTCATCTGTCACTCCAGACAGATTTACCGAGGCTTTTCAAAGGGCTCAGGCTCACAGAGGCTCACAGTTTTCACAAACAGGAAAAACTGGAGGCAGGAGGACAGGCGATGCGGATACGCGACAATCGGGCAAAATCCAGAGGACGGTTCGTCTGCGACCGAGCCAGACAGACACAAATACGCTGCACGCTTTACAACTCCTGAGAGGAGAAACAGCATGATGAGCAGGAGGGGGTGACACAGGGAGAGGGAGAAAGAGAGAGAGAGAGACGGAGAGAAGAAGAAAGAGAGGAAGACGGGGCAGGACCCCTCTGGCGGTTTTTCTGATACACTAACATGCCTTGACCTGAAAACAACAAAGCTAATGATATTTTAACTCAAAACGTACACGGCGGCAGAGGGCCCATGTGCCCTCCCCGGAGGATGCTGGTAGCGAGCGGGATTGACGCATTGTCTGGCGCGCGCGGGGCTGAGTGAAGCGCAGGGAGGCAGCGAGTCACGAGAGGCCCGCATCACGCCAAGTGAAGTGGATAAAGTACACCGATGACCGATCTACGCTGCCGTGCAATGTCAGGCCCACTTCAGCCCTGGCAAAATGCACGGTGGCGGCGGCGGGGTACCGACCGCCACAACGGTTTGAAGAATCATTCAACAACTTTGCTGTAATTATCCAGAAAAATAAGGTTGTTTCTTTAACTTTTATGAGGCCTTTTGGCGTTAGTGGGTTTAGAGAGAACGACTGGAGAATCTATTTAAATATTCTGATCTGGTAGCTGGGAATCCTGCTGGAACATGAACGTCCGCCCCAGAAAGTCGGAACTAGCTCTGTGCAGCATCTCTGTCTTATTATTTTTGGATGTTTTTAAATATCTTCCCGTTGCTCTCTCGTGCCATTGTCAATATGTTACTTGAAAATAGTCTCACAACAACAGTATTATCGATAATTGCAATAATTACTAAGACAATTTTCTTTGACTACCAAATTTATTTTCATGACAGACCCAATGCCCACAGCATAATGCCACTACCACCGCGTTTTCCACTGTGGGGATGTGATGTCATCGGCAATCTTAAGCATTCAACAGCCGTGTTTTGGATGTCAGACTAAAACAGTTAACCTTGATCTCGTCTGACCAGACTTTCTTCCACATACCATCACAGAATGACGCTGCCACCGCCATCTTTGTCCACACAGAAGACAAAAAGTATAAAAAACAACAACAATGTTCGTTTTGGCAATTTTTCATGAACGGCCAGACTCTTGGTTTTCCCTTCCGCCTGAAATGTGGATCAGATTATGCACCCAAAAGCACTCTTTGGCTATAAAAAGGATAAAAAAAAGGAATGTTTTTTGGTTGTCTCTTTAACGTATGACATCGCGTGTCTTCACAAAGATACCAAATGGGATACCAGAGGCGCGAGAATGACTGGAAAATAGAAGTCAGAACCGGGTGGAGAAGCGACTCCTTTTTCCATCCGACTATATTTACGCACGCACACACGCGCTGCAAGCGAAGTCCAAACAGCCACACGTGGATATTACCCAAACCTGGACAGACATTAGGAACTGTTTAAGCTTCTCCAAACAGACAGGCAACAGTGTTTATACAGGGGAAGATGGCTCCTTTTCTTGCTGCTCTGCGAGGGCGGCAGGCAAGTCACGCATGAGTGGAAGATGGTTTTTTAAATTGCATATGCTTCACATGGCACAGGGAGCAGGAGAGAAGGGCGGGGCGGGGACGAGTTTGCGTGTCTGGCCCACTGCCAGTTGACAGCTCAGCTGGATATCGTTGAACAGTCCGACCCCCTAAAGTGCCCCCCTCCACTCCGCCTCGCAGCGTGTCACTTTAGGATTGTTTCTGCAATAGAAAGTTTATTCAACCCCTCTTTCTCTCTCTCTCTCTCTTTCTTTCTTTGAAAAGGCCCCGGACCGGCCATCCGTTCAGCTATTTCATCATCGGACAGGGTGGTTTATTTCTCCTGACAGAACCGGAGCTGCTGTGCAATCCCTAATGAACAGCTTGATACGGGGAGGAATTTCCAGACCGATTTTTTCAACCTCAATTAAATCCGCTGTCCAAACAAATGAGGGCCCCGCCGCTTGTTGGACCAAGTGTTTGGACACGAGGGTCACCGTTTGTGTACACACAACCACGGCATAGGTGAGGCCTCTGTGCTTGTGACCTGACGTAACAGGAGCCCGAGGAAGAGGGACTGGTGAGGTTATGTCCAGAACGGGGCACCAGTTCAGAGACGCCAAACGGCAAAGAATAGGCCTCAGTAGAGGTGAAATAGTTTACGGTTACCGAGTGGATTCAGTCGGATTTCTGTGTGTGTGTGAGACGGAGTGGGAAGTGACTGTGCAATGCCAAAGAAAACTGACAAGTATTCCCTTGATTATTGTGGCACGGCAAAGTTTACACAAGAGTCATTGTCGAGCTCTGACCTCCCAGAAAAGTTGGTTATGCCTGCTTAATCTGCGAGCGTGTCACATGCTTACTGGAATGCCGAGCCGGCCTTCCTTTACAGCAGATTACTATGATTGCCTCTGATGGCCTGCTCTAACGTCTAATTGCCCCTCTCCATGCTACCCCTCCCATCAGGGAAAGGATCAGCCCTGCTCAGAACCGTATCGACGCTCCAGGGTTTCCACAGGTTCCACCAACTCAAATTCAAGACTTTTTGTTGAGACGATTAGTGAATGAAATCGGAAACGTGCGCCACGACGGAAATGTACAAAACAAACCAAATAAAAAAGAGCCAACCAAGAATACATTTGCACTTAACTCAACGATGGATGCCAAGAAGCTAACCAGATACCTAGCAAAAGTATATTAGCAGCTAGTTAGCGATAGCCTCAACACGTACGAAGTCGAAAAAAGGAAGTGAAGACGTTTCCGTGCAACTCAAAAATTGCGCCTGACAGAAAAAACCTGCAAGAAAAAATACAACAAGCAAAAAACATAGACTATCCAAAATTAAATTATCCTGTCACAACAACGTTTAAGACCAGTCAATAATGTGTTTAAGGCCAACTTACATTTTTTAAAATGAATTTAAGACATTTTAAGGCCTTAATTTCAGATACATGAATTTAAGACTTTTTAAGGATATGTGGTCATCCTGCTTTCAGTGTCTTGACAAACAGCGTCCTGCCTTACCTGGCCTCTCCTTGCCTGTTCCTTTGCTCTCAGACAGTTTTTGTATTAAACTCTCCTCCGAAGTGTTCTCGATGTTCCTCACAAATTCATTGTGCACCTAACAGAGGGAGGAAAGGACAAGCATGAGATGGGAAACTGGTCCAGAAAGGACATTATGTGACTCTGAGAACCTCAATGATGGCAAAAAAAAAAAAAAAAAAACAGTCAAGTTTATTTGCACAGGACATTTCAGCAACAACGAGGTTCAAAGTGCTCTACACCAAAAAGACACAGTACAGCAGAGGTTCCCAAACTGTGGGGCGCGCCCCCTAGGGGGTGCCCCGTACCATTGCGGGGGCGGGGGGTGCGGGAAGCTGTCTGGCTGAAAAAAAAACCAAACACTAAGGGTTTTTACCTTAGAATGGCCAACTCTCTGTTATTCCTCTGTCAATTTGATACAGTAGAGGCTTCCACACTTCCCATATTTGTGTCCTCTGTCACTTTTATCAGCAGTTAAAACTGTCTAATCCGCTGTTAACCTGTGGTAACCTGTTTTTCCGAGCCGCCTTTAAACACAACATGAGCGCTGGGTTTCCACCTGTGAAGGAGACCTGCTGCTGCTGTGCGGAGCTACGTAGGTTTGTGTTAGAATCACGGCAGCAAACCAGCAAAACGCAAAGAACTTTTCACAGTTTTTCCCTCCAAACTAACTGACTGGGTTGAGTAAAGCTGTTGGATGCAGGTAATGTTAGCTCAAAGATGACTAGCTAATATCAATACAGCAGCTTAAGTTTAACAAGTAGCCTGTAGGCTACCGATGTTCTTGTCTATGTCCAGCTACGTACATTCATTTTTTCCCCTAAAAAAGTTATAGAAAGGGAATATCTAAGAATCCTCCACCACACACGCACGCACGTACGCACACACACGTCGTTCAATCAGACAGATATTTTTAATCCATAGGGGGGACCCAGAAAATGTTTGGAAACCACTCCAGAACAGTGACCATTTAAAACCAGAAACAAACATTATATTTTGCCAATATGATAAAGCAAATATAGATCAAATATATTAATCAAGGTTTTAGTTATTTTATACCAAGATTCAAAATAAACATGTGAGTTTTTAGCCTCGATTTAAGGGAACAGCATCTTCACAGTTTTCTGGAAGCTTCTTCCAGATTAGTGGAGGATAGAAACTGAACTCTGCTTCTCCATGTTTGGTTCTGGTGCTGGTGATGCAGAGTCGACTAGAACCAGAAGATCCGAGAGGTCGGGAAGGTTGATACTTTAATGCACTTTATTTTAAGCTACTAAAACAAGCCGCCTGACATGGGGCGAGTTGCACCGGTCACGCCTCCCTTCAGCAGAGAGGTTTGTTTCCAGTTGGACCACCGATGATTTAGATGAATTTTCTTTTCAGTCTGCAGTAAGGGAATGCCGTTTTGAGTCTTCATTAAATAACATCTAGCAGCAGGAGGTCACTCAGAGGTCCTTTGTCCTAAACATTTCAGTTTAATTCAGCGTGAGAATTTAGCAGTTTTCAGATTATTATCTCGTTAGCTAAATATGCTAATACACAGTGGATTAAGTGTGTAGGTGCAGAACTGTTTGCGTGACTCTAATGAAATCAGGATGTGCCAAAATAGAAAAGGCAGGGTACAAAACGGGGTTATTATTCCTATTTTTTTTCCAATAAAACTGGTAATATTTCTGTGATGCTAACAGAGTTTGGCAACAACAGTCAGAAAAACCTGCGGAGATTTTTTTTTAGCTCTAATGAAAGTTCAAATCCAAAGAGAAAAATGTGTATTATGAAACTGAAACTGAAAAGATGAAACTCATCTAGAGACTTTTCTTATTGATTGCATTGCATTACAACTGTATTCACTGGATCAATGCATTGAATATAAACTATACTTATGAAGAACCGTTTATAACAAACAGTTCCTCATCAGTTTTAGTGATCCTCTCACAGTTTTACCAAACGCACACTTGATGCTGCTCCAACTTTCAATATTTGCAACACTTTAAGCTGACGCTTCTTTAGCATGCGCAGCCCTACTGACTCTTACAGTTAGACCAGGGTGTCGGAGGATGTCTTTGTTACTGCCATGGTTACCCTCTGGGCAGTATCACACAAAGGTTAGCGCTTGTTTGCATGTGCACCTTTTGAGTTTGGTGAAGGGGGAAGTGCGAGCGACGCATAGGCATGAAGATAAAGACGAGGGGCTGACTGTTGCATCTCCACAAACTATTTAGATGTGCGTGATACTCCCGAGTGCTACAGCGAGTGACTCCACCATCAAAGCAAGACGGATTCACACACGTGTGTATGTGTGTGTGTGTGTCTATATATATGTGCCTGCCCCAGCCTCCCCCTACCCTTCTGGGCCCCCAGTGGTGAGGTAGAGTGCATTAGCCATCTATGCCCTGCCTAGCAGCAGAGGATGAGGGGGAGGGTGTTGGTGGTAAGAAGGTTGCCGTGGCGAGGAAGCGCACACGCAATCCGTCAGGTGCTGCTGGCGTGATGGTGGTCGCTAATGTCATCAAGGTGTCTTGCCCTGCTCATCTCATATAGACACACACACACACACACACACACACGCTCATATGTCAACACAAACAAACAAACAAAAAAAAAAAGGGTCCTCATCTCTCCACTGAGACTTTCGCCCACATGCTACAAAACATGCGTCTGCCCCGAAGGCGCCCTCGCTCACACACAAACGCTCACTTACAAAAACAAACTCAGCACGCACAGCGACAGACGCACCTGCCTCTCCACACAGCGAGCCGGTTTAACTCTCACTGCCTCTCTACGCAGCGTGCTTCTCACCACTTTTAAAAAGGTGCAGTTCTTCCTCTTTCTTCTCACTCATCTGTCTGTCACTGGTCGCTCAGAGCCGATGCTCTCTGCAGCCTCTTTAAAGATAGCTGATAAGATGCCACGGTTGCTTTGGTTTGGTTAAACAACGGCAATCACTTGTCGATGACAGCTTAGCAACGCAAAGTAGCTTAGCGTTAAAGCTGACTAATGGAGGATATTTGAGTAAACACAAGCAAAAACAACAGACTGAGCCGTTTCCCTTTTAGTGGGGAGTCGGTCTCCTTTTCCCCACTAAAGTTAGACCGAGCCAGGAGCTTTTTATGTCACACTAGAAACGGCTACATGGTTTAAAAACTCGGAATTGAAAGGAAAAAGCAACTGCATGATGCTGCCACTACCGGTTCTGTTTTTGTTGGTTGAAAAGCAAAATAGCAGCCAGACGCTGCTGATAGGTGGGACAAACATCAGCAAAATCCTTGGAAAAGTGAGCATTTTATGGTCAGTTAACAGCAAAAATAAAACTTTATGAAGTATTTTTGGTCCAGTTTCCATTGCAAATATCTTAGTACACTTGAAATAAAGACAAAACTAACTTTTGGGTAGTTTTTTTTTTTTTTTTTTTTAGCAAGATATAAGAGCTTCTTCTTTAAGCAAACAATTCTTCAAAATTGGTTTAAGTACTAGTTCCACTGGCAAATTATTTCACTTATAACAAGATCTTTTTCCCATGTTATAAGTGGAACAAGTACCTTTTTTTTTTAACCAATTTTAAGGGATTTTTAAAAAACTTAAAATAAGCTCCTGTATCTTGCTAAAAAGTTACTTGTAAGTTAGTTCTGCCTTATTTTAAGTGTACTTATATTTGAACAAGAAACTAGATCAAAAACACTTTGAAAGAGGGGGAAAAAAAACTAATATCTTCTAGCACCGTTGCTGGTGTTCACAGCAGAGCAGCGAACGTCTCAGCAGGTTTAGCATAAAGCGACGTTGTGGAGAGTTCAGAGCAGAAACCTGCAAGCTTTACAGTCCAAAGAGCCCTTTCTGTCCTTCGGCTCTTTCACAGCCGCAAATGTTACGTAACATTTTGAAAGGAGAAAACGCATAATTGTTGATGAATATCTACTGTTGCAAATTTGTTGCAATTATTAAAAGAACCACAATTTTACTTTTATTTTAAGAAAATAAGAAAGAAAAGAATGATTTTTTTATTATATTGGGTGTGGAAAATGATGCAATGTTTCCAACCTGCAAAGTTAGATCTACAGAAACATTGCAGGTATTTTATTGCATTGCATGCTGTTGATATTCAATATATTTATTCCATGAAAAAAAAATTATATATATATATAATTTATTTTTTAATTATATATATATTAGTTGATTCTTTATCAGTTTTAGCCAAAGTTATTAAGTGTAAGGTTTAAAGAGCCTCTTGAGGCTCCAGAGTTGCAGGTTGCAGACCCCTGGTTCAGAGGAATGGTAAAAAAAATATATAAACTAACATCTAAAACACTTCAGGTCTACAACAGCATGTCAAATGATACAAGATGTGTTTAGAAAATGCTAACCAAAACAAGTATCCATTGTTTTGGTTTGCATAGGAAAATGTCTAATTTCTCAAAAACACAGCCTACGCTACTAAAAATCTCTCCAAAAAGGCCACAAAACTTGTAAAGCAAAGCTCTTTTAACAGATGACACTAAGAGCTGTTTGACCATCAAAAAGCTTCATAATTGGTGAAACCAAGCAAAGCACGTCTGCACAAACTCTTCATTATCAACTTTGAAGCATGGAGGTGGAGGAGTGATTATCAGGGCCAATCTGCTCTGGCCCAGATTGGAGTATTTGTGATGTCCATGATGCAAAACAAAGGAGCCAATCTGCAATTGCTGAACAAGAAAAGAGTCCAGTGGAGGCAAAGGCCTCGACTGCGTTGGAGGTTTAAAATAGCAGGAACAAATCTCAAGCCTGAAACCTGAAGAGAACTGAAGTAATTTTCCTGACGAGGAATTTAAAACTTCTCCACACTGATGCTAAAAGTTCTACCTGCTGCAGGATCGTGAGGCAAAATGAGCTTCTTCTGTGTTTATGATGATTTTTATGGGAAAACTTTTCCCCAAAATGTACAGCAGCATCATGAAGACAAGGTAAATGTCTATTTCCAATGTTAAAATTTCATTTCTACGTTAAAGATAACAGAGATTTTAAATGTGACATCCCTAAGATACACTCAAAGATATAAATGAGATGAATAAGAGTCAATTAAAAAAGAAAAAGTCGACATCAAACATGTTTCCAAAACTGATCTTTCTTTTTTTCACTCCCACAAACTCGATGATTTCACCACAACGATGCAAACTGTTCCTGTAGGAGACATCCTTCACCCAATAAGATTGACACTTAAAAGTTTTATTTTAAAAACATGCAAAACGTAAGAGCAGGCACATTTTTTTGGTAAGAGGTAAAAAGAATAAACACATTAAAGTACTGGATATTGAGGTGGTAATCTGTTGTTTTAGTTTGGTTTTCTGGAAATTGTCCAGTTAAAATATACAGAACAATTTAGGATTAGATATCCAGACACACACATGAAAAAAATAATCACTGGAAGGGTTTTAATTAGTCAAGTCAGAAGAAAATATGCAATTTCATTAGAATTTCTTGGACAGAAATCAGAAAAAAACGTAGAAACTTTTATAGTTTTTAGACCAAAATCAAAAGATGCTGCGTCAGAGCTTCACAAAAACAACACAGCAAAAAAGTGAATTTGTCTAAATAAAATAAAAAAAACTTAAAAAAAGGCATACTTTCATTACAGAAAGCAAATCTCAATAACCTAATAAGATAATTTTAAAAAATCTTTAAAAAGGTGGTACTCTTTCTTCTTCTTTTGTGTTTCTTCCTGTGTTGTGGTGAAAATATATGTTCAGAGTTCAGAGTCGATTACATCTTTAGACATCGACAGGCCAGGTGTGAGGCGGTGAGGGATTTTATTTGATGGTGCGACATCGCCCTCTACAGGCCATAAAAATAGAGCCGCTGGAAACTAATAAAAACATGCCAGCAGAATGCAGTAAATCTTGACCATTAAGTCAAATTGCTGAATAAATAATAAAAAGAAACAACCTAGAAAGCATTAAATACTGATTAATGGCGCTCTGTGAGTGATGTTTGAAAACCTTTCCAGCTGAACCTACAAGACTTTAACAGTCAGAAAGTGAAGACTTGATCAGCCTTGATCAAATGGATAATTTCCTGGTTTTCAGCTCAATTACTGAACCAGGTGACAGATGACGGAGGATCGCTCGGCGAGCAGCGCTCCGGATCAACACACTGGCGACGTCAGAGACACACACTCACCTCTCCGATCTGAACGTGCGTTTCCTCCACAGACTGCAAGTACGAGCGGATGATCTCCTTCATGTGGAGAATGTGGTTTTCCTCGATGTCCTGGAATCTCTGAAACAGACGCAGACGATATCTATCGTCAGGCGACAACAAAGTGACCGCGTGCCAAACAACCTGACGTCACGCCATCGAGAGGATGGGAAAGCAAAAGAAACAAGAGCGTGACTTTGACTCGAAGGGAAATCTTCGCGCTGTGACCTCATATGTGTGAGTGTCTGGGTGGTCCGAGGCGCGCGCACAACATAAGTCCTTTCACGAGATGTCGATTGTGATCATGTCAGGCGCTGGCGAGGATGAATTTCTGGCGTGTTTTTTTTTTTTTTTTTTTTTTTTTTTTTTTTTTTTTTTTTTTATTGCAGTGCTCGCGCAGAGATCACAGGGCTCGAACGCTCTCGCTCAGATCTGGGTTCTGGACGTAAACTGAGACGCCTGAGCTCAAGCAGTCATGAAGAGAAAAATCCAGGCATTAGTGGGGAGATTAGCTCTTAATAATCACAAAAAGAACCCAGATACAGAGCCTCCCATGTGAAGTACGAGGGTGTGCAGCCACAGCGCCACGCAGAAGTATTCATACACCCTGAGATTTTTTTTTACATTTCGTCATGTGACATGTGATGTTTATCCTCAACGTAATCTGTAGTTACGGACCGAAACAAATCAGGGTATTATCGTAAAGCCGACTTCAGTTGTAGGCTAAGAGAACCATGGTATACGAGTCTCTTTGCACATTTAAAGACTAAAACCTTTGACCGTTCTTTGAAATGTAGTTTCAAGGTCAGTCAGTGCTGCCACAGATTAGAGCACAGAAGGCTGAACACAAAGATTTTTTAGAAGCTGTTTTCAAAACTTTGTGTCCTTTTCTGAGCAAAATTATTCAAGTCAATTCAAACTCATTTCAAAAAGGCTTTATTTATCTCAGAGGGGAAATTAAATGCTGTCCCAACTCATATCATCTAATTATCTTCAGAGAGTCGTTATGGATGGTGATGCTGTGAGCAGGAAGGAGCTCCAGTAGCAGTCAGTCACGCAGCCTTCTGACTGAAGGCTGTTGGGCACAACTACGACATGATAACAGCTCAATATTTGGACAGCAGAGATGATGTTGCACAGCAACACACCTTGGACAACACCATCTGTCGTTGGCAAGCGCTGCTTATCCACCTCATTTGCTTTTGCCGCCTCTCTTTAAGCCTCTGCCTGCCCTTATGATTAGAAATAGACGGAGGTGGTGACATAATCCTTGTCCAATATGATCAATTGAAGAGATGGATAGAATTTTTTTTATTCTGTCACTAGGACTGAAACAATTAATTTGATTAATTGTGATTAATCGATTATTGAAATAATTGTTAAACAATTAATAACTGATTAATTGCAGAAAGGAACATACTTTGACTTTGAATTAATGAGTTACATCAATTTTTAATTTCCCTTCGCGATCAATAAAGTTTTTCTGAATTTGAATTTGAATACAGAGTTTAAAAAAAAGCAGTTTGGTGAATAAAACAACATATTTAGAGCAGCAATTAAACCAAAACTGTACAAGAACTATATACATTTTGCATTTAAAATAAAAAAAATCCTTTTGTCTGTAAGTGGTGTAGATTTATCTTCAAACCAGTTCAAGTTTACTAAAGGAACGATATGGTATTGCATTTTAGGTAATAAAATGTTTATTTTTCTTACTTATCAAATAATTTTTATTATTTGTTTATTTGTATATTTTAATGTATTTCTAATATTGTATAAAAGTCTTAAGTGGCTAAATGAAAATTTGTGCAATTTTCTTATCTAATTAATCGATTAATCATCTGAATATCGATTAATCGATTACTAAAATGACTGCTCTATCACATACAAAATATACAGAAATTGGTGGTTGTAACATGAACAAAGTGGGGGGAAAAAGGTTCAAAGGGGTATAAATACTTTTGCTGTACTTGCAATCTTACTCACCGCGTGTTCTTGCTGTGTGTCTGCCAGCAAGAACACGCAGACGAGCAGAACACACACGCAGGAGCCCCGGTGATGTCAGAGCGCACATGTGTTCACAGTGTTTATAATTATGTCTCCACATGTGAAGCGTGGGAGACGAGCCGTAGACGGCGATCCAGCGGAAGCGCGAGCCGCAACGCCGCTTCCTCCGCAACAGCGAGGGGAGAAGAACGGCGGGGCTAACTCGAACCAGCTCTAGTGGCAGTGCCGCTGCGGTCCACCAGGATATGGAGGCCCGATTCTGCTGAGCTGATTTTAATTTGGAGTTTATCTAATCAGTCGCTCGGATGGATCCAATCAGGGTCTTTGCACAACGATCCGGTTACAGAGGAAAAAACACAATCTGGAGACGATACAGGACCCGAAACATGGAACAGACGAGCGCCGGACTAACAGATTACGCAACAAAGCGTTTGCATGCCACAAAGATGGACGAAAAGCAGAGTTTGAGAACACATTTGTCTTCAGAGTACATGCACACAGAGAGGGGCGGCGGGAGACAGAAACCAGCTAAGATTCATAAAAACCTGTGAAGTTTCTGCCATCTTCTGTTCAAAGTCGGACTTGGCTGAAGCGTACTTCTCCACATATGACTTGTAGGTCTCTATGGCTTTTTTGGCTTTCACTCCAGCCTGGAAAGTGAAAACAAACAGATCGATGACTTACGCTGGTTTGCTTTCCGGATCAGGTTAAACGTATCGGAGTGAAACCAGAGATCGAGTTCAACATCTGAGGAAAGGATTCGCTCAGGTTTTGTGTTTCCGTAAACCAGGACACACTTCATCATGCTACATTAGCGTACCGGTGTATGTGCAAAAAAAAGGGTGACCTCCCACCTTGTCCACGTCTCGCTGGGTGGCCCCCTCTTTGCGGAGCCGCTCCTGCTCCACGGTTTTGGCATTGTAGTTCTCCTTGGACTTCTGAAGAGACTGAGAGATGGACTGGATGCTCTGGACGGCCTCCAGGGTTGGCGCCACTTCTTCTTTTGTCTGAAAGGCCGCGCGTGCTCGTTAGGTCGCTCAACAAGACAAACGACGTTTGCAAGAGTCACAGATTGCTCTGGTCCTTATTTATGTCAATTAAAAGGAAACACTTGCCCTAAACGGCCGTTCCTCTGCAGGAAAATGACTTCACCCCAAATCAGGGTTACTGCGCAATTTGCATGTGGAAATTCCAGACTTTCAGAGTTACAGCTGAGACTTTTAGGTTAATTCAAACTGGGCAGGTCAGTGTTAACGCACACAATTAATCTGAACATTTTAACTTGTTAGCGTTACATAACGCAGATTAATCAAACTACTATTTTGACCTAAAAGTCTATCCTGAATATGAAAACTTGGAAAACTGAGAATCTTCAGACATGTTTGGTTTAAGACAATAATTTTTTTTTAGCAAAAGTGCATACAGTGATGGTTTTTGCTATGGGACATATGGGCATTTGCCCAGGGCGGCATTAGAAGGGAGTGGGTCACCCAGGATCTAAAAAATTAAATGCATCTTATCTGTCAATTGTCCCCAGAACAAATTTGTTACTACTAGTATGCATGTCTAATGGAGTACGTTTACCTTATTTGCAGTTTAGTACTGAGAGACTACATCTGCTTTCTGCTAAAAATAAATAAAAATAAAATAAAATAAATAATTGCCTGCATTTCAATTGGTTGTAGGCCTTGCACAAATGCCTGCATATTTATATTTCAAGCTTACAAAGTTAAGCATAGTGATTAATCGGATTACATTTTTTAATCGACTGACAGGACCAATTTTAAAGCATAAATAGCTAAAAAAAAAAAAAAGGAGACGGACAGATGAATGGATGTTGCCATGGATAATCAAGTTCCAGATTAGGAAGTAGGAATCCTATAAAATCCTCTCCCAGCTCCTCTGTTAATTCTCACACATGTGAAGCAGACCCTTAGCCAGGCAGAGGAGGAAGTAATTAAACCTACAGACTCGCTGTGAAACGTATACAACTTTGTATCTGAACGGTTTTACTTTATACGCAGAATGGCGGTGCAAAATAAAAAGCCATAAAACTACACAAGCGTTTGGAGGAAGAAGGCGTCACCGGATTCTCCGGCAGGGGGCTGCAGTGTGTTTCCACACAAAAGCTTTAAAAACCTCAAGTTGGAGCAGAAAATGACAGGAGCAAGAGAAATCCATGTGAATAAAAACATCAAGGTGCCACAAAATCGCCCCGTTTTAATCAAGGAAGCGCTCTAGTTTACGTCTTCCAGAATAGAACGAAGACAAAATAGTGCTGAAATATAAGAACAGAACGTTTTCTGCCAAGGGGAGGGTTTGTTTAAATACACACATTTAGACAAACTGCAAGTTTAGGTCCCTCTCTAAGATAGGAGCTACAAAACAGAAAACTAAATGAGCGCTTTAGGGATAAATAGGTAACCATAGAAACAAAATTAAGCCGTTCCTCATAGAGAAAAGGATTTTCTGCAGCTAAAACAACTTAATTCAAAACTCTATATCTACCGTAGCACATGAAAACCGCACGATGCCATCATAAAAAGGAAACAATTAACTCAAATCTTATGTGTCTTTACCTTCTTATGAGCTTTGGCCTGTTCTTCCACATATCTCTGCACTTCTTTTATAAGGTCTTGCAGCTTCTTCACTAGCTCCATGTGACAGGTGGCCAGTTTCTCCGTTGAGCTTTTGAAGATATCCCACATTGGTGCAAAGGTCCTGTCGAACGGATTGAGAAAGATTCTTGTTATTAACGTTTTTTGTTTTTTATTATTATTTTAAGGGAACGCATAAACTCACCCCAGCTGAGAGAAGTTACCAGCTGACTTGGCGAGTTTGGTCATGGACCTGGCGTAGGCCTCTTCAATGACACTCCTGCAGAGAGAAGAGACGTGATATAATGACTAAAATACAGAGTATTATATATTATTATCCATTACATGAGTAAGTACGGTTAACAATTAATTAATTTAACTGAAATGTGACTAAAGTTCAGGTTTTGACTGAGTACAAATATTGTCTCTAAACTTTTTGTTGAAGATGAATATAAATCTACATGCAGTACCTCTAATTTATTTTACTTTGTGACTCAACAAAAGGACCAAAACTGACATAATTAAAAATACATAAATGGCACAATAAAAATCAATACAGTTGTGATGTTTTTTTTGTTTTGTTGTTTACTTATCACTCTTATTATTTTAGCATTATACGTAAATATATATATATTTTTGTATTTTTTTTTTCTTTTCAACTTATTTTATTGTTTTTGTGCAGCACTTTGGTGCCGTTTTAAACCTGTTTTTAAAGTGCTATTTAAGTAAACTTGACATTGACAAATAACATTTTTCAATTCATTTACAAAAAGAGAGAATTTTGCTATACGTTTCATAATTTAATTGACATTCATTTGCATTTTTGCAAATGAATGTTTGAACAAATTATATTTTCAAGCACATAAATTCAATTTTGCTGTTTAAAAAAAAAAGTATTCTTCCTTTTACTTTTTAGATGCATTCATTTAGTTAATTTATTTATTCTTTATTTTGCCCCGCCCCTCACACAGCTCCTTTTACTTCCTTTACAACAATGCGACAGGAAGAGAGAGGGGAAAAAAATATATAAACCGCTGCAGCATCGCAGAAAAAGTCTGAATTATACATCTCGTCCAGCCATCTTGTCTCGGCAGTCAAGGTCGTTCAGGGGGAAACGGGTGAACCGAGCGTGAACTCACTCGGCAAGTACGCAGCATTCAAGCAACGACAAAAGCCTTTGCAGAAGATGCAGCGAGACAGAGAGATACAGTGCTGTGTGTCGTCACGTTACGGACACACGTCTCGACGCGTTGGAATGGGATTAGAACAAAACTAACAGACTATTTATAAAAAAAAATAACAAAAAAAGGATGAAGGATAAAGTGCAAACTTGTCTAATGTATTTTAAAATATTCTACACGAATTACTCAAAACTGACTTGATGCCAGAAGGCAGCATGGCGATAATATTAGGGCAGCTGGGGGATTTATACATTTTAAAGATTAGTCAAATTTTTGGTTTTTGAAGATTTCCTTTTTGGAAAATCTGTTTTTTTTTTTATTTCTTTTTCTTTTTCCACCAATGCATTCCTTGTATTTCCATAGTTCAGAGTGATGTCAGTACGCACCAGGCCGCCATCTTGTTTGACAACTGTCGTTTTACAGCTTCTGTTTACCTGGACTTTGAATTCAGGTCAACTCTACGACAAAATATAAGGGTCAGGTTAAGATTTGTTTTGTTTTTTATTTTATTTATTTTTTTTGCAATAATGCAGTAATAATGTTACACAATTTAAACACTGTGAGAATAAAGTCTGGATATTACCAGAATAAAGTCATAAAATTAGGAGAATTGAATCAGAATTGTTTGAACAGTCCCAACACAAACAATAACAAAACATTAATAATTCAAGCCTTTTTCTCATTAAAATGACTTTTTCCTAGTAATTTTAACACATTCTTCTGATAAAACTATACTCTTGTAATTAAACCAGGCCTCGTACCCGGCCATACAATTAATTGAAGAGAGGATTTATTTATTTTACATTTTCTGTCATTTGTAAGTATATTTAAAAAAAACAACAACAAAAAAAACATTAAAATTGGAAATCCAATCTAGACTTGATTTTTCAAGCCAAAATCGCCAATTTCTAGTAAATATTGTGATGTCTATTTAAAATTCAGGTTCATAACACCTGGACTATATTAGCCAACAATTACTGGACTCCAAATAGTCCATTGCCGTATGAATATTACACACACTGATGGTAGAAGATTCATTTTATGGCTTCTTACACATTTTTACTAAGGAAACCAGTAAATATGGAGGAACCTTGAAGTCACCTTATTTAACAAACATCTAAAGGTCATTAAAAAAGCCAACATGTAAATACTGCAATAGGATTTGAATAACAAATCGTCTCTCTTATTCAACTGGAGGCTCCTGGTAAATCATGACGAAGTCGCCTCACTATAGAAAGCAGTCCTTTCATCTCCAAGACTAGAACAGATGTGAATGAAGGCCTCCAATAAATGACCAGTTCAGTTCGATCTTTTCAGGTTCTTCAGCGTAAGAGGAATCGCAATAAAAGACCGAAAGATGCTGGGGGTACTGGTGTGGTGCGCTGACCTTTATCACCGCTAGAGGGAGCAGTAGTGCCGTTTTGAAGGTGTAAAGATGACCTAAGCTACTGACTGACAAGCAAGTCCACAATGTGATTGAAAGAAGGCTAAATTCTGTACGAACTTTCTACAAATGTAACGTAAGAAAAAAACAGAACAATTTCAAACTTTTCCAGGCTTACAGTTCTAGATTTTTTTTATGTATTATTTATTTATTTTACATGCAGTTTTTATGGCATCCTTGACATTCTAGTACAAAATACTCACCGTGAAATTCTAAAACAGTACAAGTACCAAAACTCCAGAGACAAAAAAACCAATCTGGATTGAAGAGTGTGGCTTGAAGCTCCTTTTCTTGGCACTGTGAGTAAACTCAGAGCAGCTATTAAAAAAAAAAAAATCAATTTCTTGTATTTGCTCACAGATTGGAAGAATAAGACACTAAATGAAGTAGCTAAAGTGGAATTTGCAAACCCTGTTTTCATTTAGTTTTATCGTTTCATTCATAAAAACTAAACACTGCAGAATGCAGATGCGTCCTTTGCTACAAATGATCTGTATCGGTCCAACTCTTGAAACAAATTCTAGATTGTAGATCAGTTACAATGTGACCAATCCTTAAGGGGAGATCTATTAAGTCTAACTCTATGCTTTGTGCTCTGCTTTGTTGTTTCTTTGTAAATTCCTAATTGTACTTTCTTGAATGAAAGTTTGCTGCAGTTTGCTGTTGTCATTTTCGTTTATTTCTCCTAATTGCACTGATTGAACGAATCAAAGTTTTTACATGTTTGACTAAGTTTTGCGAAGTTACTGGCGTATCTAAGTGTGCTGGACCAGTGCAGAATTATCAAATACATTTGTAATTCTGTAAATTTATGTCTGTATTTTAAAAAAAAAAGAAACATTTAAAGTCCATTCAGCACTGTTTTTCTGTATCTGTACTAAAGCTCAGATATTCATATCGGTATCAGAAGTGAAAAAAGTGAATTGGTGCATCCCTAGAAGAGATCGAATTATTTGCATCTCTTAATGTATTTATAATATTCTATTAAAAAAAGGCTGAAATGACAAATCCGCAGAATGTGCCAATTTTTTTTATCCCATTAATCATCGCAATAATCAATATATTAATCAACAAGTAATCAGAACTTGCAGCCCTAACAGGAATCCTGTCATTTCGTGTCAATACTTGATCAGACATCTCGGTGAGGCACATGACATTCCCCAGGGTCCAATAAAGAGTCGGGATGACTCACTCGTCTGCAACCGACAGACGGAAGAATTTCCTGTCGGATTCCAGCGGTAGACCTGGTGTCATGTGACACTCTCTGAGCGCACACCTTTCACACGGCAGAGAGAATCCGGGTTTTAAAGACAACCTGTCATTACGCTGTTGTGGGAATGCAGAGACTGCCGGTGCCAGGTCGGAGGTGGGCTCCCACGGCGGCGAAGTCTGCATCATATCCACACCGCGTGCAGATGTGCAAACTTAATGAAACTATTAACGCTTTCAGCCGAGAACTGACTGCTGTTAGAGGAGCAACACGAAGGACAGGAAATGCTGGTAAGGCTGTCCCAGATTTAAACCCGCATAAACAAGACAGACATGGTGCGCGCAGTACGGCCCGCTGGTGTCGGCGCACTCGCATCGCCGCCTCCTCAGACTCACCTTTCTCTGATGAAGTCCGTCAGCTCCTTGGAGGAAATCTGCCCGTGCTTCATGTTGTGGTACAGCACATCAAAGCCATTGTTCTTTTCTCCCTGCATTTCAAACACACACACACACACACAAATAGATAAATCAAGCTGTGAAAATGAAAAAAAATATATATATAATAATAATAATAAAGTGGAACAAACAGTTCCAAACCAGTTCACAGATCAGACATTACCATGAACAGGTTTTCTACCATCAGCTTCCTCACTGTCTGGATCGACTCCAGCTGCGACTGCAGAACCTTCTGGTCGATCATGCTCACCTTAGCCATGTTTGAGACTTTTAAGCTAAGACAGACAGCAGCGTATTGGTCTAAGGCCACCTGAGATGTGAGAGTCTGTTTGTCGTATCCGTTCACTGGGCAACGGTGTCCCGTTGCACCGCTGCTTTAAAGAGTGAGGGGCTTATGAATTATAGATTTTAAAAAATGTTTGGTGCTTAAATGAGAAGCTTTTTTTTAATGCAGACTGGATATTAGTTGAATTTTGCAGCTTATTTGCCATATGACTGCATTGCACTGCACTTTGCCCTTATTTTACGTTTTATCAATAGATGTGTTTTACTTGTATTCATCCGTTTACTATGCATCATTATGTGTTCATGCTTATTTTTCTATTTCCAATTATTTTTAGTTTACTTTCTTTCATTTTTTCCAAGTGTGTTTTTATGTATCTATTGTTTGTTAACTATGTTAATAGTGCCTGAGAAATTATCTCTGAATGCAAGATAGGTAAAATAAATAAATAAAAAGTGGACCATACATAACACAACATAAATCCAAAATTATTTGTTTAAAAATCACCTACTTGCCGATTTTATTTTATTTTTTCATATCTAAAATATTCTGAAGAAAAAGCACGTTGGGAAGCTAAAATACATCATTGTAATTCTACTTGACATGCTATTGGCTGCCATTTGCAATGCAGCCAATCCAGAAGCGCCATCATTTTTCTTGGCTCTGATTGGCTGCACCATCAAGAGCGCAGATAACAAAGCCTGCAGATGTTAGCTTCTACATTTGTGCCAAGACTGTTTCCACTATGCATATTAATGCATATCGGACTCAGTTATAAGCATTTTTAGAAGCGGCATCAAATGTTCTTGGATTTTAGAAGTTTGTGGACAGTGGTTTCCCCGAACCCAAACAATTACCCGCCGTCCTATCAGGTCAATAAATATTGAGCCACCTGTTAAATGAGCAATATTTTATATAGGTTTGTGCAATTACTTTTTTTTTCATCACAAAGTTATCTAAAAAAAAAAAACAAACATCCAAATTATTGCACCACAACCTATTTTCCATACAGCTTCTGCATGCAGACAACGCTGTTTAGACATGCATGTCTGCGCTGACTCTTAATGCTGCAGTCTACGCCTTGTAAATGTTCAACAAACTCTTCAATGCACCTGTTTCTATCACATTTTTTCCTTCCGTTAAATTTTCAATTGAAAGTTTGAATTCAGCTTAAAAAAAAGGGGAAAAAAAAGCTATCAATGATCTTTTGTGGCTTCTCCTCTTTAAGGAGAGCGTCGGTGAGTGTCTGTTGGAAAACTGCTAAGTCGGCACGACACCCCATGACTTTGCAAGGCACAATTTGTCCATTACACCAATCAGCACTTCTACACTAAAAATGTTTTTCTTTTGATCCAATAGAAAACAACAAACTACTTTTCGAAAAAAGGTACATTTTGGTTTTCCATTGGCTAGAAGCCACAAACAAGACAAATAACTAGTTGAAAAATATAATTCTCTATGCAAATGAGTCTATATTTGGGTTTCACTTTTTCAATTCCTCAAATAAATGACAGTTTCGATGATATTCTAATGTATCGTAATTAACCTGTACATTATAAGTGTGATGAATTTATAGTTTTCAAGCCTGCAAGTTATTAAATCTACAAATGTGTCAGTGAAGAAGATCCCTCCATTGAACAATAATTATGCCATCAAATAATCAGATTTATATTAGTCTCTTCTATCAGCGTGATGAGGCCAGCACGTCTGATACGGTCAGGAGAAAAAACAAAACAAATGGCAATAAAGTGAAAACATTTTTTTTTGTGAAATAAATACTACTGTGACTTAATTATGGATTTATAGGAAAAACTCAACTGGTGTGCAGAATAGCTATCGTCATGAAATCTAATTCTGCTTTAGCAACTGCTCTGAACTTTTACAGGGCAACATTTATCGGACACTTTCATGAAAAGCCACCCTGTGTTTTCTCATAAAAAAACAACAACAAGCAAATATCCTCATTTTGTTTGTTTTGGTTAAATTTAGAACATCCATCACCAAATCAGTGCCTGAATTTCCACTGTGTCCCATAAAGAAAGAAAGACCCATAATAACACATCTGCATTTGCTTTCAGATCAGTAGTAAGAGAACACACTGACCCTTAACGTTAAAACAAAAGTGACACCATGGATATTTCCTAATACCTGTGCCGGATCTGCCGTCAGCAGATTTCCTGCGACATTAAAGTGGCTTTTACGCGCAGGCAAAGGTGAAAGTTCAAGAGAAAGTTTCTGTCAAAAGGCCTGGTGCTATATCAAACAGAACTACGGTATATTTGCAGAGCAAACAGCGGTTGAAACGAAAAGCATGCAGTTGTGGGTTTCAGCTCAACAGTCTGGTGTTTTGGCCCATCAAGCAGATCCACTGAGACACACTTCCTGTTGCAGTAATAAAACTATTAAAACCACTTTAGAAGTCTAACTATAACCACATATGTAGCGAACAGCTAAGCTTACTCAACAAGACAGACTGCGACACGGTTTCTTAGACAAGCGGTACGCTTTATAGACCAAAGTAAAAGGCAGCACAGTGAGGAGAACATGGAGAGCTGGCCAGTGGACCGACAAAACAGGGAAGTGACGACAGCCAGTGAAAACACACAGAGCAGAACAGAAACAGGAAGAAAGGCCATTCTGTGCACAACGAGTCCGTTCTTGTAGAGCTCGATATAAATGCGCCGTACACAAAAGAGAAATAAAAACAAACAAAGGAAACCGCTTGGGGCGTTTTTGCCTTTTTCCCCTCCAAGCTACAAAACTGGGACCGATTAAAAAACACGACCTGACGATGTCACACCTTCACCCTGAGCGAACCAAAAACACACAGATTATTTCAAAAACTAGCACATATAAAAGATGAAAGTAAGACTGCATTATATCTACAACACGTATGGGCCAGTAGAAGGTTTACGCTCGATGATAGCCTTTAGTGAAAACACAATATTTACAGAAAAAAAACTATGTATTATAGAACCATTTAAAACCAGAGAGGGATCAATCATTTCTATTTGAGCTAAAAAAAATGTGACTGATTCTTACAGTTATAATAATGTCATCAAAAAAAAAACATTCATTCTTTGCTATTTTGATTCTAAAATAGGCCTGCCACAATAACAAATTTTGATGAATGCTAAATTGTCCCATAAGTTATTGCGATAAACAAAAACATGTGTGTTTTGGAACCATATTCCAGTAATATAATGGTAATGGCATAATAATAATGCAAGAACACATTCTTAAAACTCAATAAACTTTCAATTCTAGTGAATATCTTCCACTGGTGCTGGAGGACATTTTAAATATCCAAATTAAATAAACAAAAACAACATAAACAACAACTAAATAAAGTATGAAGTCTCTGTAAGCAAAACTGTCCTTCACGTTGCTTGTGGGCGACGCTCCTTCAGCTTCCAACGTTTCCAAACAGCAGAATGCATCTGCGAGCATCAGCAAAATGACGCAACCTTATACTTTCAGCCAGCTGACAGTGGCAGCACTGCTCTGCTCTATAGAGCGAAGGGACACATTTTCTGGCAACCTCACCAAAAGTAACAATACGATGACTTTGGCAAAAAAAAAGAAAAAAAAAAAAAAAGAAACGTTGGTAGTTTTCAAAGAGCACAAAAAAACAAACAAAACAAAACATTTGTATGTAGTGAAAGTGAACTTTTTACAATATTTACCCATTTTCTGTAACTACAAAATATTGGTGGAAAATCCGCCTGTTATCGCAGATTTTTTCATAGAGGATATTTGAAAGAAAATACAGCTTGGGATGGTGAAATACCTGAGAACAAAGCTTATTTTAGTTGACGCCGACTACTGGCTGTACCTACAAAAATAGAAAGAAGGAAGTCTGTAGATGCTTGCCATCGTGCGTAGTGATGCATACTGAGGTATGTAAGGTGTCTGAAGTTATGGAATAGCCATTTATAAACATGTATAGCTTGGTCCCAAGCATTCATGTATTTTAGCTAATCTCGAGTGACTATGATACCTAATGCCCACGAACTGTAACCTTGATAATGAAGAAACAGATTATCCCAAACCAACAAGAACTGAAGAAGCATGAACAGGCATAACATTACACAGAAAGAAGACCTTAATGATGAACCACCTCATACTGGGAACTTGTTCTGAATATGAGAAATACTTACGATGCCTGGAAAAATGAACCTTTTACACATTCCAAAACAAAGGATACGCTATGCCGTGCAACATGTCGGCCGGGGTTTGTTGGAGCAACAGCTCCGTTTTGCGACTGAGACAGATGTGCAACACGTGGGCCAAGCCATTACCACCAAAGACAGAAACTCATTCACAGTCTATTCTAATCCTGTCTGTGGCCAGGATCCTGCAATATGTTTGCTCTTAGGGAGACTCAGTGTCGTCAGAGGTTTTATGTCTTCTAAAACTGTAGGTAATAGTTCTGCAGCTAGTCAGCCTGCGTCACATTGGGATGTGCACAGCTGTCTTGGCTTGAAAGTTATGGGTCTCACACGCACGTAAAAGAAAGAAGCAAAGGATTGTTGACAGAGGAAGGAAAGAAAAACACAGTTTGGCTTAGATTTAAAACCAGCGTTTTAACGCACAACAACAAACTCGAAGGCTTAAACCGGATCCTTTGGCAAGAACCTGCCGGGGCACGTGTTTCTGAATAGTAGGATGATTTCTGAAAAATGTATTTCATGTTTTCTTTTTTTGTTTTTCATTTCCACCCAGAGTTTTAGTTTTCAGAAAAGTCAAAAGTTCTTTTTTTAATTGCAAATCCTGCAGAGCACTCCATAAAAGAACTTGTTCCTTCAGCTTGTTTATATTCCTACCCAGTTCCCATCTTTTGACATTTTGTGCCAACATTCTTCCATATTTCATATCCGCAAACCAGGCATATGACATATTATTAAAGACAACAACCGCAAAAAAATACTTTTTCACTTCCGATACCAACACAGATATCTGAGGTTTAATATCGGCCGATATCGACCTGATACAGAAAAGGTGTTTTGAATTGCTTAAAACATTTTTTTTTACATAAATGTACTGAATTAAAATTTTAACAACACAAATTTAATTTGTTCAGTCAGTTCAATTTAGGAGTATAACAGCCAATGTAAAAATAAATAGTACAGAAACTGAAACTGGTAAAAATAATAGGTTGACTACTTTGGTCAAATGTGTAAAAAAAAAAAAAACTGCAACAAAAGTTCTTCCAAATGCCTCAGAAAGTGCAATTAGAAGTTCTAAAAAATAATGTAAAATAAAGTACAAAGCATAGAATTAGACTGAATAGATCTGCCCTTATAGATCTGGCACACTGTCACCGATATCCTATCAAAATTATATTTTTCCATATTGGGATCGGTACTGATATTAATATCGGATCGGTGCATCTCTACTTTTAAGTCAGTTGAATGACTTCAATGAACACAACCCGAGAGAGGAGAAGGTATATCAACAAACAGTATTTTGCAAACTGAATGTTACATTACAAAACAAAACCACATGTTGCTTTTGCAATGCTGGTCTGTATGCGCACATGATATTTTCATTCTGGAGTCCACCTAAGCATTAAAAAAAAAAAAAAAAGGAAGAAAAACAGACACCATATAATCTCAAATACCACCTGGTAGGAAAAGAGATAAAACCACTGTGTTGCCTACTTATCCTCTCTCATCTGCTGGGCAGAAGGAGGACAGGCATCCACTCCCCTTCTCTTCTGTTAGTGCTCCACACCAGCTGTAATATCCTGTGAGCGGGGAATCGAGTGTTTATTGCCTCACAGGCTGTAATGTAAGACATGGCATGGAGAGAGGCCTTATTATCTCACTGCTACCTGCTCCCTCCTGACAACCCAAGACGGACGGCTAAGACAAATTAAAACTGGAGAGTCGGCGAAGGCGTTCTGCAATTTATATAAGCATTCCAAGACATTCGGTATGGAGGCTGAAAAAAGGAGAACTCGTCTGTATATGGTTGGATGGAAAGTTGGCATACGACTTTACTGTAGCAATTATCACGCACCGGTGCAAAATGAATTATAAGGAGGGTAAGTGCCCTCTGGGAGGCTTTGAGCACCTGGTTTTCTTGTTTTCCTTTGGCAAACAAGAAAACCAGAAGGAGAAAAACACAAAAGAGGCATAGATGGCATGCCATCCTCCCTGCCCTGGGTGAAAGCAGCAGAAAATAAGTATGTCTGCAAACTTGTGTTAAGGAATTCAGACCCATCACAATACGGTCAAACTCATAACTCTAAAAGTCGTGGTTTTTCCTTTGCATTTGTTTTCCTTATTTCCAGGAAATGATCAGCCTTTGCTGATCATTTCGTCGTAAACGGACGAAAAAGAAAATGCTATGAGCTAATTCTTTGCATTGCTTTCTCAGAATGCACACCTAGCAGCTAATCTGGCAATTTGAGTGGAAGGTGCCAGAACTCGGTCTGAAAGTAGAAAAAATATACATCAATTGAGGCTTTACAATATGCAGTTGCTGAAATTCACTGTAAGTTTTAATAGCAATCCACACATCACTTTCCTTTAGTTGTTAAAATGCCAAACATAATTAGTTTAACTTTCTCTTCATTGCAGTTGCACCTTCTGAATGTAAATTCATGGGTTTCTACTTCTTATGCACATCAGAAACATCTACCACCTTTCCTTTTGTTGCTCATCCACATCCCTCTTGATCGCAAAAATCGACTGCTGCTATTACATGAATGCTTAGTGAAAGCCAGACATGATTGTTCCTTCTCTGGTTGCTGCTGCATATGCTGCACACAACAGGAAACAACATTAAAAGTTATACTGATTGACAACTGTGGCTAACTACCACATCATTTTTTCCCCCCAACATACCCACATGCTGAAATACCGAAGGGAAATGACAGACTACAGATGTGGTAAAACTAATTCATTTGTTAGTGTGGCATTATGACTTTGTAGAGTTTTCATTTTTTGATTTTGCCCTTCGCTCAGGCTAGGTTATGGGACGCCAAAGTTAAATCTCCAGAGATTTCTGTCCTGGGCTCTTCTTTCTTGTTGGCTCCAGATGTAGATCATCTTCTTTCTTGTGGTTTCATCGTCACGAGTTTTGTTGGATGGTCTCTCTCTTTCGCCTGCCTTTGGGGTTCCACCTGAGGTCCTGCCTGATGTCGGTTGGCAGTTTTCGAAGGGAGTGCCTTACCCGGCGACATCTTTTCTTACAGATTTCTGCTTCTAATGAGAGTCGGCAGGTTCTTTCCCATAGGTTGAGGTTACAAATAGGTTGGGCAGCGAATGGGGAAATCCTGACAGTTGTTGAGGAATGACTGCGTTTTTCCATGTGAGGGTTTGTTTGTCCTCCAGGTTTCAGCCCCGTACAGCAGCATGGAGTTGAACAGTCAGATCTTCGTGGCCAAGGTCAGCTTTCTGGACGCCCACTTGTTCTTCAGGTAGATAAAGGCAACTCAATTCAACCCTTGCCTTGACAATGGAATACGTTGGAGAAGGTAGCGTAATTTTAGGCAAACCCTCCGTATTGCTTCCTATTACAAACTCTGCAGGACTTCAACTCCGAATGGAACCATTGAACAGAGGTTTCCTTTATTGCTGCCCCAGATGTCAGAACTCTGATCTGGGTGTTCTCGTTTCAGGTCACCAATCCAGCAGGATTTGATGATTGTTGTGGTGCTACACTAGTTAAACAAGTAGTTTAACTACTTGTTACATTATTGTAACAATAATATAATATTGTGACAATACAAGGGCTGCCTAATCTATTGTTATTCCAATTCCTGTGTACACAATATGCATATTGTGAGGAACTGCTTGGACTGCAGTACATGTTAGCTAATTATTAAAGGGCCATATGCGCGCAAGTCCTTTGTGCCTCTGATATATTTGGTGACATTAGTTGTAGTATATGCTGAAGTCATAAAGAAATGACAACTTAGTTTTGGCAATTTCAGGGGGTTTTTTTCCATTTAATTTCAGAATTGTAAGTTTTTGTTTTTTTTTTAGTTGTTTTTTTTTTACTTGTGTATGCAAAGGTTAAAAATGACCGAAATAAATAAAATAATTGCTAAAAAAATATGAATATGAATCAATAAATACTTGTTTTTGAGATAAAAATAAAAACCTAAACTTTTTTCCAGGATGTACTACTACTATATGGTGTCCATGTGTTCTAGGAAACAGAAGTAGAAAGACAATAACACAGTTTACTTATTAGCTTATTTACTATATCATTATCACAATGAGTTCCTAATATTGTGAAGTCCTATTTAATAAGGCAATAGTGTGTACTTGTGATGTCTTCACTAAAGGTTATGATACGAGATTCTCATGCAAGCTCAGGAGTCACAATATGTTAAGATTTTTAAAAACAATAATAATAATCTTGTTTCGCAACAATAATCAAGCAGTAAAAGAGAATATTACGAACTCTTCCCATCAGAATCAGGTTGACTTCACACAACACAGTGTGACTGAGAACATGTCTGCCCGATTTATTACAAAATAGGTTTTTGGTGACTCCTTCAACTGAACCGAGAGCCAAAGGAAACAAAAGAAAATCAAAAATGTTTACAACTTTGCCAGCACGCCAAACAAAACAACTGAAGCTTAATTATGTACAAATACTTCAAGAGTGGATGTAACTTCAAGGCAAAGTGAATCCTGTTTGAACCCAAGCGACCACACATGCAGGCTCCAGGGAAGAAAAGGCCATCCTGTTGGCTGAATCAGCTCTGTTTGCTTATCACACTTCCATCTTATTTTCCCATGACAGGCTGCAAGCAAACCAGACATGAGCACATAGTTTCAGGACAGAAACTACAATCTGTCACACCAGTTCGCATACGGAGGGAGACCTTTCAGCGGCTACACATGTCACACAAAATGAAGTTGGGTTAAACGCTGACAAAAAAAAAAAAAAAAAAGGGGAAATGAGATTGAGTCTGCGAGTGAATCCATCGAGCGGAAATTCTGCAGCCAGCGGCCAGCCGGGTGCTGCAATTCTGACAAAGAAAAAAACACTGAATTAGGAACTCTTCTAGTTCCTAATTCCTCAAAGAGCTTGTTTTTTTAAGCTGATAAGGAGATTTATTTTGACATCAGAGAGGAATGGCAAGATTGCAAATTAGAAAAAACACCCAATCAAAGTTAAGGAGCAGAAGATGGAGGCAGCTGGGGGGGGGGAGGAGACACTTCTCCAAGTTTTCACCTGCTTAGAAAAGTTTCAGTCAGAGAGCGTTTCAGATTTATGTGTCTGCTCAGAGAGCAGACTGGTAGTCAAGTCAAAAGGGAAATGGATGCATCCCCTAATGCCAAGTATGTGTGCCCTGCATACTAAACACACAGCTGATCGTTGCCATCACTGCATTCTCTTGTGTCCCGCTGCAGGGCACAAAGGGCAGATTGATGAATCAGGAGTGTCTCTGCTCTCCTCTTTTCTCGTTCAGGCAATTATGGAGTCCACTTAAGCAAAAACGACTAAATAAATAAAACTAATCATACAGGATTACGCCATCTTTATAGCTACATTTTTAAGGCACGTGGCATTGAAGAGATGGCTTCTCTGTAGCCGTTACCACACAGGTAAATGTAATTAGGGGAATCTAATAAGTTAAGGCTTTATTTTACCAGCTTCCAGCCAAGACGCCACACATTACTGTAGATTAGCATGAGCTATGCTACAGGCGAATAAACAAGAAGCAATACGATAAAAAAATAAAAACAAACAAGGCAGAAGCTAAGCTCTTCACTTAAAGATAAGTTTGGTTGTTTGGAAATATTTCCGGTCACAAAAACCAAAAAAGATCAGTCGGGAAGTTACGAGCCGCATGCTGACTGCAGGTTGGCTACCTACCGGAGCAGATAACCTGACTAACTACCAGCTAATATCAGGAAGTTAAATTCCCAATTTTATATTAAAAAGAACAGAATAACCAGTTAGAAATTCCACTCTATTAGCAGGTTTACAGATATCAGTTTTGCTAAAGTCTAAAGGAATAATTGTTACAGATAATATAACTGAATTGATCATATATTATCCTTGGAGCGGTAGGAACACGTGTTGCTTCCGTCTCACAGTTAGCTTTTCACTCAAGGTTATCAAACTGAGTTGGCCCATCCCAACTGTTCCTGGTGTAAAATCCACGTTTGGGGAAACACTGTGTGTTATCTAGAACCCATCATCCAGAGAGTCTGAAAACACAACAGCTTACTGAGACCTAATAGAGAGATTCAGCAGATATTTAACACCGCCCTTATACTTGGTTTATTCTGAGTCGGTGTGCTGTGGTGCACTTTTGATCCAATTACCTCATTTGTGTTGCCTTCAAAAACAGCTTTTTATTTGCCGTTGGAGGGGGCAGCATTCAGAATATATGGTGATAACGTAATATAATTTATAAACCCTACCCAGAATATTACTGAATGTCTGTTATGCATCTCTGCTAGTGACACAGCAGGAATTATTTTGGTACAGCAAAATGAAGTGTGATTTAAATGAGGACTGAATTGGAGGATACATCTTAAATCAACTAAATGGGTAAAATACTGTTTTAATGTACATACAAAGCAAAAACGAACTCATTATGGGTTAGATCAATAAAGGGTCCTTTCATGACATCAATTTATAATGTCTTTAAAGCCAAGCAATGATTTTTTTTTCTTGCGCTATAGCATTTTAACGGTTACAGTCTAATTTGGGAGAAATATGTAATCCTTTGTTTTTACAAACAACGCAACTGACAAGTTAAACAAAATAAATTGTAGCTATTTGCACTTGCTATGATGAATAACACTTAAAGCTGAAAAGCTAGGCAAATTCAGGAATTCAAAGACGCCAAACAATACAAACATGGCACAGTGAATAAGTAAATATTTGAAGCAAGTTATGAAAAGAATCATCAACACGACCTGCTCTGACATAACTATGTGAATTTCTAATGACCTTTGACAGCACACACATTTTAATACAAACAGAAGCGCAACAACACCAGTTTATTTTTTAATCTACAACACATGTTTGGTTACTTTTTAAATATACTTAAATATTTGGATTTTAAAAATTTTTCGGGGTATTCTAACTAAGCTAAACATCTGGCCTCTTCACGGAACTTCTTCACGGAAGAAAGTGACGCGTACGACAGGGAGCCTGTGACTGGCAGCCGACGTGTCCAATAGCATTCTTGGAACTGTCCGTAAACATTCCAAGAAATCCAGACGCAGCCAATTACCGGAAAGAGGGGCGGATACCTAATCCTCTGAAGTTAGATAGGTTCACAGAGGCCCAAACCCCGGGGTAAAAACAGAATAATTACCGAAGAACATTAATGCTGGTTGTGCAATTCAGGACCGGCTAGTCTGTCGGCACCGGACAGAACCTAGTAACCGCACGACTACGACCTGAATAATAAGGTCAGAATAGACAGAAAGGGAATAATGAGGTGTACCACCGGTGTTAACAGCATTAAAAAAATAAACACCACCTACCCAGAAATTTTCTAGGAAGTAAGGCGTTATCATTTTGTTCTGTTCCTCTTCGCCGCAACTCTTCAAGTAGCTGTAATGCAAATTTTAAAGCGTAAATCATCCACCGTTCTCCCCCAGTTTCTGTTGTATGTGCCTTTCACCGTTTTCCTCCTCTCCCCTTTCTTCTCCCTCCCCACCTTTAGACTCCACCTCCGCCAGGCGGTGCTGCACTGCTGCTTTCCCCAGCGGTTCCTTCTCCAGACCCGGGACGAAACAGCGCTACCATCGGCTGGTGAGGACACAGGCTAGGATGCTGCCTTCAGGTGCTCTCCGTAAATTCCTCAATCATACAAAGAAATTTTAAAAGGAAATCGAACGGCTTATTCTCGCCTCTTAGAGCTAAATAAATAGCCTTTGTTTGTTATATATATTTTTTCATATATAGTTTTAACTTAAGAAAATTTTTAAAAGTATTTTTCTGATAAGCATAGTATATATTTAAAAGATGACAGTACATTTAATTAATTTTTCACTGTAAAAAAACTAGTGTTTTTTGTAGATGTCCACTTCATTTTGGAATTTGCAAAAGAAGACATTTCCCTTTAAAACATTACACAGACGTATTTAAAAATGTTATTATACATAAAGATTATAGCAGCAGAAAGGCTCCAGGTCTTCAGGAGATTGGAAGAGTTGACTTTTAACACACAAATACCTTGGATATAACTTGCAATTGACTTAATTTTATAAAAGTTTTCTTTTTAACATTACATTATTAGGGCCGTTTGGTGCCAAGCAGAGATCTAGCTTCTAAAATAAATTTATTGATGAGTAAGTATTGCTATTAACTTCTCGTAAGTTAATTATAAGGATGTGTTCAGTAAATATCAGCTTTAAAAAAGTCAGTTTTGTTTTATATAAACATTTGAAAAGTACTTTTCCACCGACCAGACAAATACTGCTTCAGTAATTGTACTCTAAACACACATGTTTATGATACAGGGTGGTCAGCTCTAATTTGTTAGAGCTGACCACAAAATGGACACAAAGGAAACATTGGCAATGATTTAAAGTTCATCTTTGTTTTATTCAGAAGTTGGACTTCCAGGATGTAAAATCAGTTTTTTTTTTTTTTTAAAAAATAGATGTCGATTCTCTGATTAAACTAGTTTTTAAAAACATTCAGGTATAGTACACAAAAGTGATATTTTGACATTAAACCAGAGTTGAACTGGGTCCGGTGACAGCAGGTCTGCTTCTGGGTTAAGCTAATTAATTTAACCCCTTTCTGGTTTCAAGCTAGTTCTCAAGGTTCTGCACAAATTTCTCCAAAGCTTAATTACAATAAAACGTTTTATTTCAGATGATAGAAATTGGATGAGACTGAAAGGAAGGAGACAAAAGACCTGTCATAATGTAAACAATTTATTGGAACAATGTACAGATTCAAGCAATGGTAATCATTCACACCCACTACATCATTTTACAAATATTACAAAATTACTACAGTACAATATAGAGTCTTTGCATGATCCAAAATATTTGGTGGCCCCAAAAGTATTACTTTTTTTTTCTTAATTCAGCAGCTTATTTTAAAAAAAAATGAAACCAAGTCTATCAAAATGATGTTTTTGCTTTTCATAGCAAAAAATGTGAAGGCAGATTAACTATTGAAGTTTAAAGGCTAATCGAGTTACAGAATACAGGAGCTCTTTGCACAGTCGTCGCTAACTACCGGTTGGTACTTTATAAAATGCGGTCGTTTAATAAAGCTTTGTAGAAAGTCAAACTTGTACTTGCAAACTTTTTTTTTCTCTTTATGGTTTTCAACTCCCTGGTTTTGTTTTAATACAGTTATGCTAAATATCTATTGCAAATCAACAAAATCCCCAAATGTTTGCTCCTATGGCATTGTGTAGAGATTACACTGTTCAATCACAATCATTTTAGGCAAAAAAGTTGATGAAATATGTGCAAGTTATAGTTGCTGAAATGTTTTTTTTAACCCCTAGCTTTGACAGCTCACAGTGCTGCAAGTAACATCAGCTAACATCCGACATCCACGTTTATCCGTTTCTTGCATGAAAATCAAGCTTTTTAACTATTCTTCAGGACGTTTACGGGGGGGCTGCATAAAAGGTGTACACATTAAGGAAATTATAAACAAACAAACGAAAAAAAACAACAACAAAAAAACACTGGAACAAAAGCAACCTGAGGTTTACACTTAGAAAAGACATATTCAAGTGGTGATACACAACTACAATGTTTAGCAGCGGTCAAGTCAGAAGGACAGCACAGTAACAACGGGCGTTCATTTGTGTGTGTGTGTGTGTGGGTTTGTTTTTTTTTGTTTTGTTTTTCTCAGACGTACAATCTTTCAGTGGAAGAATACGAGGACTGAACACACCCCATCTAGCTGTGATCACGCCACTTCTCTGTGTGCCAAACAGCTGGAATGTGCCAGACAAAAAAAAAAGAAAAACACATTTTGAACAAAGAATGATGGGGGGGAAACATACACGCACACACGTAAGTATTTGCCTCTGTATTCCATGATGCATTTATTACGTCTTGTAATTTTTAACATCGAATGATACCTACAAGAAACCAGCTGCAGTCCCCTTCAAAAGTACTCAGCTTTTCTACATCGTGTCAGACTATAACCACAAATTTCAATGGATTTTTTTTGTGAGACGTTATGGGGTGAACATAAAGCAATATAGCAGGCCGATTTCATCCAAAATCAGTTTTACAACAAATGACATTCCAGATATCTGATGTTGCTTTATGAGCAGATGTATTAGTAAATTGAGATAGATTTAAGATACATCATCTAATACAAATGATGTCCGGTTCCCCAATAATTTGAATGGAAGCTTTAATTCTAGGTATCTGCAATCAATTACTGACCATCTGAAACATATTTCAGATATGAATAGTTAAATCATAACTAGTCATAAAGTAGTTCTGGCTAGTCGCAATTCTAATTAAATACGTCTTGGATGACACCACAATTCGAGATATGTCAAACGTATTTTTTTTTTTTTTTTTTAGATTTGACAAGTGCAAATTAAATTGCAGATATCTTCAAAGCAAATAATGATTAAGCAAAACCTAAATTGAAGAAATCTGGGAACTGAACCTTGGATTAGTATGAAAGCGTGTTCTTGTGTCAGAATGGACCGGTCAACGTCCAGAGCCAAATCCAATTAGGAATTTTTGCAAAACACTCCTGTTAAAAGATGAAGCTCTCCATTCTGCCTGAGCGAGTTTGAGCTAATTTGTAGAAAATGGGTTAAAATGTGTAAAGCTGGAGGCTGAATCCAATGCGTGCCACACTTTTCAGATTTTTTTTAAATTTTTTACACGCTTCATGAACTTTACATCTTTTATCTTGCGTTTACTCTTAGTTACTACCGTTATTTGAGTCACAATTTGTGGCTGTAGTGTGTCAAAATGTAAAAAAAAAGATTTTAAAGGGGTTTGAAAACTTTTGAAAGGAACTGGTTATATCCCTATAAGTATAAAGCTACATTAGCAGTCCAATTGCATCAAGATGCTTATTGCATTAGGTGAAAACTTTTCAGCAGCAATAATTAATCCTCAGTAGGGGTTTGGCTACATTATTTCAAGTACTTTTTAGTACATTTTTTTGTTTTATATGTGCATTACAAAGAATTAAATACTGCAGTTATTACTCTGGCCAGCAGAGGAAAAAAATGCCTGGCTGGGTGTTTAAAAAAAAAAAGAACAAATTAATAAAAACAAAACTATCTCTCTTACTCATCATGGAATACATTCAGGCTGTAACCTTTTAACAGTTTGACACTTAAAAAATATATATATAACAGCACAGAACAGGCAGACACATTAAACATTCTTCACAGTATTTTAAAACTACATCCAGTTAACGGGGCAGGGGGAAGATCAGGGAGAGCGCTCCGGTTTGCGATACGCGAGGTTAATACACGTCCCAGTGTTGCAATACAGACATCGTCCACTATGTACTTCTTAAAACGTCGAATTGAAGCTCCCCTCCCTCCCGCAGAACCCTCTTCCCACCAAATGTTTTCGCGCGAGGGGCCACCAACATGCAAGAGATGAAAAGCATCCAAGTACCCCACAGTGACAGCCACCCGACACAGTAACACAGCCACCCTCAGGATCATGCTTTTTTTTCCAAGCACAGGAAGCGAAAAAACCAGCAACAGAATTTCAATACACTGAGAAATCAACATATTCAACACTGATCTGATGAAGTGTGTGTGAGTGTATGCGGGTGTGTGGTTCTGATTCACGAAACTCACAGACATGTTTTTGTATCACTGAGGTTAAAAATAAAAAAAGGAGACACACACAGGCTGATGACCTGCATGCTCTACTTCAGTTTTCCTTCAGAAATTTCAGACAATAATTTAAAAATAATAAAAAAATGAATTTAGGCATCTTAAAGATTCGATATGCTTGCTCTCTCTCTCTCTAAAAAAAAAAAAGTCACATTCACACCACAAAGTAAAGAGACTCACTCCAATGTCACATCACAGCCAAGGTTTGACACAACCTGAATCCAGCGTGTAAAAACCCTGTCATGCTACGTTACAGACGGCCGCTGTAATTCTCTGGCAGAGGAAACAGAAAGTACTTTAAATATAGATTACACGATCAAAGAAGAACCTTATCGAATGGCAACGATGGCCGTCAACACACATCACTAATGTTCGACAGCTTTCCACAATATTATAAGCATGCTACCTAATCCCAGAAAAGCTGCTCTTGAATTGTGCTCCCTGGTGATTTTAAGTCAAGAGCCTCTGCCCTGCGTAAAGTGTTGAAATAATAGGTTACCTGTAAGTCATTACTTACTTACTTTGGATGATATGCAGCACTCTGAAAGTACATTTCCCCTTCATCCCCCGCCCGATTTCAAAATGCTCTGCTAGCATTAGCTGCTTTAATATAAAGTATCTCAAAGATTGGTTTCATTAATCTCAGAATCTGTCCTCAACAAATACCTTAAAGATTCATTGGTTTTTTCCCCCCCCACTAAAATTACCCTTCGGTAGTCCTGGAAGCAAGATGTCTGCAGAATAAATGGGGGAGAGGAAAAAAAAAAAAGTAGAAGAAAAACGTGATCATTTCTATTATTTGTGATTGAGATGTGATTAAATGAATGATCCTCCCATGATAAGGTTGAACTGCCAGTGTCTCCCCCTCCCCAGCTTGCGCTCAAGGGCACTGAGAACTGGAGCTACTACCACCTCCCTCCCACCCCTTCCTCCAGGTCGGGGAGGGGTCGACCCCCTGACCCCCCCTGCAGAGGGTAACATGTTCCCTGGGATGGTTCCTTGTCTCGTCTCCCATGGTGAATGACCTGTGTGGAGAAGGGAAACGGTTTCAATTTTAGGCCAAAGTTGCTCCACAAAATATGTTTGCGTCTCGTTTTCAAGATAGGAAGCAACAAAACGGACCCCGCGATGAGGCACAGTGCTGTGGAAGCCTTTACACCCCATAAAAGGTTGCCAGTCGTTCCTTCAAGGGAAGCGGGAACTGATCAGAGAAACGCCTCCAGTTGTCTTCGCCCACCTGGTTCTTGAACCCGTGAAGGATCTGAAACCAAACACGAGGAAAGGCTTTTAATAGCAAGTCATGAAGGACCCCTGCCCTTCAAAACAGACCTCATGCAGGACAGGGTTGTCCTCAGAGAGTAAATTAATCAAGAATTTTATTGAGATTTGAAATGGTGCTACTTAATCAAGGTGTACGGAGGTTTCACTCCAATTTAAAGACTGTTTAAAACCATTATGAATCAAATTTAAGACCTATATCAAGACAAAAATGTCCTAGTCGTGAACTCTACAAGATCGATATTCAGTTCTGCACCGCTTTGTGTTGGTCTACGACTGAAAATCATAATGAAGAACACAGACGTTTGTGGTCATAATACCGTCCATTAGCACCTGTGAGCGGGTGAAGTCGACTTCATTTTATTTTTTTAACGTTATTTACACCCATCCATTTGCCAAATTTTTACCTTGTAGAACATTTCTCTGAGATCGTCCTTTGGATTTACCCAGGAGGCCACTGCGTCGCAGAAGAATATAAAGTCCTGTTCCAAAGAAGAGAAGTGAGGCAACATTTCGCCTTCTGTAGCCACAGAGAACCGAATCGACCGGGGCTGGAGCTCACCTGCACCACGCCTCCAGGATTTACACTGATCATGGTGCAAATTCCTCTGAATGCCGAGTCTTTCTCCTCATTGTCTCTTATATTTCGCAGGGAGGTGCACCTGACGACATGGACGACCAAACTCAACATTGAATATGTCAAGAGCATCATCCAGTGACAAGATAAGGAACTTGTGCAAGTGCACTAACAACTTCCACTATGTAAGGCTAATGCTAATCAAGGAGTTATTAAAGAATCATAAACACAGCCTACTGCATCCCTTAATTCAAATGTTTTTTTTTTTTCTCTTTTACTATTATTATGATTTGTCTTTTGGCTGCAAAAACTCCTATCATGACCTGTGATCACTGACACAATAAACATGCACACCAAACAAAATCAATTTTTTTTTTTTTTTTGCATTTAAACACAGCTACACTGACATCTAAGAACGTTACTGTCTATGTGCAGTGTGTTCAGCAAAACCTCATGTATAGCACCTTGATTTTAATTTGCTTTGTTTTTGGAAAGATTTACTAAAAAAAAATAAAAAAAAAAAAAAAAAAAAGGTCGGGATAATTTTGGGACAGGACATGCAGCTGGGCGACTATGAAACGAGAAAGGGATTTTAGGAATGCTCTTTGGCATTAAAGGCCTTTCTCTGTTTTTGAACCAGCAAGGCATGTGACAAAGTCTGATCCCATGCATCTTAGAAGTTGTTAGCGACAATTAACAATGTGAAAAAACTAGAAATTAAACAAATTAACGTGTAATATGAAGGTGCTACTGAGGCAAAAAAAATAAAAGAAGAAAAGAAAAAATCACAAGTAGGACCTAAAAAGGACAGGGTTAGTCACATGGTTGGCAATGATTACAAACTGATAAGAAAAAACTGAAAAAAGAAGTTTGTTTTAGAAGGAGAGCGAGGAAGAGAAGAGGAGAGCAACAGGGGAGAGGAAGGGGGGAGGAACAGGCGACAGATGAGAAGAGCAGAGCCGAGAGAAGATGAATTAAATAAAAGATTGAATAATACACACCAGGGTCTTATAAACTGCTGTAGCATGGGTGCCACCTCTTGAGGACAAACGTAACCAAGACGACCAATTGTTATTGCTAAGGTAACGCAATCACGGTTACACACCACCAAACGCCAACGAAGACATGAGCAATGAGGAGGGGGGAGGAGAAAAAATAAAGAAAAAACAAACAACTCAGAGACATAAATCAACAGAATCTGTGTATGATAATAAACAGACTTTCACTAGCGTTGATTATTACTGCCCCTCCCTTCGGTCGTGGGCAGGAATTTAAAACATGGCACTCTAAAAAAAGACATACAGAACGTTTAAGGGAGAACACATTGACAACTCTGACAAGACATTCATAGAAAAAAATAAAATAAATTAAAAAAAAAAAGGCAAACGTGGATGTCTGCTTTCGGCAACCGTTAAAACAGCTTTTCGGATCTGATAAGAAAAAAAAAAATGGATTCAATCTCTTGTTAGTTTAACTTAAAATGCACAATTCGAAAAAAAAAAAAAAACAGGTGAGTTAATAGTAAAAAAAAAATTTAAAAAATTTTAAAATTGTAGCGTGTGCAAGAGCAGCTAACGAGATTTCTCCCTTAAACTCACAGATGTTAAATTTCAATAAACAGAAATATATATATATATTTTTTTTTGTTTGTTTGTTTTCTTTTTTGAAAAGAAATGACAAGATTACTCCAAGCCAACTACAATGGAGGGAGACTAGTATCCAGCACAGCAGGTTCTTATGAGGCAGAGAGGAGGGAGGACCTAAGTTTAAGAGACACAAAACTATGCAACATTCTCATTAACAAACAGGCATTTATGAACAGTCCAATGACACATGCAGAAAGCAGATGGTACGCTCATTAGAGTAAAGTTCAGTGCAGGATCAGCTGATCAGAGGCAAACTAAGGAGTGGCGCAGTGCTCTCCAAGAATTTGCAGCCTGCTGCTTCGGCACAAAATGACGGCTTTAAATTTAGTTCCAGCCAAACCGGCTCTCTTAGAAATATATTTAATGTTAGCTTTATATGCATGGCTGGAAAGTCTGACTTGGCTCTTTTCACTTCCTGAATGTTCTCTCTGCCATGTTCGAATACACTGCTTTAATTAATACATATTCCATTGAACCACTTTATATTTTCACATTACATCCACAAACTTCCATGAGTTGAATCAGGATATTTTGCATACTTGTAAAGGGGGGGGGGATTTTTACTGGTAAAAAATCTGAAAAGTGTGGCGTGGCATGCAAGTCAACTTGCTAAAGTAAATCATTCCCAAAGCAGGTTTTTTTTTGTTTTTTATTCCCCGTTACCGGAACAAAAACTCCAGCAAACTTCACACCAAACCCTAAAAAAAAATCCCAATAAAATACACTGAAGTTTATGGTTGTACTGCAACGAAATGTGCAGAAGTTCAAGGAATACGCATACGCAAAGCACTGTATTCCGAAAACAGAGCGGGCGAAATTTATCGTCAGACATTTGAGCATTTTTACGACAAAGGCGTGATTACTCTTCCATCATCGTGTATCCTGCATTAAACATTGGCCATTCTTAACATTTAACATCTATTAGCAGAAATGCATTCACATTTAAAGAACAGTAAATAAAAGCAACACATAAACTGACAGCAAAACAAACAGGTACACATCTACAGAATCCCTAATTTATCTTGTTTTTAGGCAAGGTCACACTTTACCCTTGCATGCTTTTTTTTTTCCCTCTTTTTTTTGGTCATTTTGACTCCTCCCAATACAATTCTTAATGGTGAAAACAAAAGCAGAGTGTAACCTTTTAGAAACTTGAAATCTAAGCTCTGTGTCATCATGTATGTGCTGGTTTAGGCATTCTCTCAGTCGTTCAGGATTAGCGTTTAACTGAAGAGACAAGTATGCCTTTAGTAACTACGTGAGGCTGTGAGGATATCTAAGCTTTTCATTCTGTCCTATTTCAGCATCCTGCTTCGCTTGTCAGTCCGTCCAGATTAGTCGACTCCCAAGAAGACTGGGCTCTTGCATGGTTTGGCTCGTTTCAGGAGCGTCAGGAATTTAAGCGCTGGGTTTTTAATTCCCTTTTATCTCGACCCAGACGTCTTTGCGGTGGGCTGCAAGTCAATAACTGTAGTTTGAGCAGATTAAGCGAGAAACCAGCGAAACATGTAAGGCTCATTCTTTGGGAGAAAGGGTTGTTTGGACAGAGATTAAAAGACCAGAACAGGCATCCTTGTGAGTGTGGCGAGTACTGACTGAGTAGGACCTGGGCGAGTCAGAGAGTGAGTGAGTGAGAGAGAAAGTGAGCACCTCCCTGTGTGGCTGGCTCAGCACTACCACCGTGTGGTACCTGTGTTTTCCAGTAGAGTCTTTGGAGTATTGGGTCTGTTAATGATCTCCACCAGCTGGTGCAGCACCATGGCAATGTAAGGCTGCATTTCAGGCCCTGCAAGTCGCATTTCATAAAACAGAAAATAACCGTTACTGTTTTTGAAAGCAGGTTACTAGGTTAAAAACGGACGATCTGGAAGCAGCTCAACTCACCCATTTGTATAGAAATCTCTCCGATTGCCCAGGTTGCATTGTTGCACACAGATATTAACTCTGGGTTCAAATTTGTACCCAGTATGGGCATAAAATCACCTGTAAAAGAACAAAAAAAGAAAAATCAATCAACTTGGTGACTGTTTATTATCAAGATCAGCTTCAAAACAACAGCAGCAGCAGCAGCGGCCATACCGATGCAGGGTTTGACGTGCTGGAAGCAAGCCTTGGTGAGATCCCCAAGCAGAGCGAAAGAGCTCTGACGCACCTCAGGCATTTTGTCCTGAAGTTGAACGAAACAACACAGCTGTCGACAATGCTCGCCAGTTCACTAGTCTGTTGAGCGGTGTGCTCTGACGGCCTCTTTACCTGCATGCACTGATACATGAGAGTGAGGATGTTGCTACGAGCGACCAGCTGCTCGATGGTGCCGCCCAGGCCCTCGGCCAGTCCGCTCAGTAGGTCCAGAGCCACAATCATGAAGTCTTTGTCCGGTACCTCATACTGGTCAGGTTGTGACTGGTGAAGCTGAACGGTGGTAGAAAAAAAAACCAAAAAAAAAAAACAGAATCTTTTAATCAAATTGTAGTTTGAACTTAAGTTCTCAGACGGAGGGCTTAAGTTCAAAAGGATGAAACATTTAGCCTTCCTGTTGTCTCCTAAAAGTATTGTTCTTTCTTGTATTTTTCACAGCCTGAATAAATCAGGCATGTTTCAAGATGTTATAGTAATTAGCTCCTAGAATCCAGAATTTTTTTAAAAAGTTGATCATTTCTTCTTGCATTTCAAACAAGAATACAGTTAAGCTACAATGCCAACAATTTCTCAACAACGTCCTGTTGGAAGTGCTTTGAATAAGGTTTTTTTTTTTTAATTTATTTTAAATCTTAAATAGACACTACATTCATTCAATTTATAGTTCTGCAAAGCAGATCAGAGCAGAGTTAACGCTGAGGTAGGTAGGCTGACTTTTCTAAGAACTACAGACTCACCATGGCCTGAGCGAGCGTCTTCTGGACCAGGTTGACGCATCGCTGGTAAACAGGCTCACAGTAGGGCAGAAAGCCGCTTTGAAGGGCTGTGGCTACCGAGGATAAACACTGAGGAGAGAACGGAGTATTAGTAGCACATGTTAATCATGAAACTATGATAAAACTTGAACTGGACCAGTGCTAAAAAAACAACACAAAACAAAAAAAACTTACTTCCAACAAAGGAAAAAGATCTTTGTCTTCATCTTTCAGCTGGTTCCATTTCTGTATCAGTGGTGGCATCAACATCTGGATGTATTCCTATTAAAATTCGACAGAAAATTAAAACCACAATTATTTAAAAATATACAAATGCATCCTGTAATCTAACAAATTTTTTGTCTTTTACCTTCAGGAAAGGCTGTCTAGACTGATTAGGTCTGAAAGTGCATTTACCACTACCAGCACAACAAAGGTAAAATGAGGAAGCAGACACAATAGTATGTGGTATGTCAAAATTCACACCGACTAGGAAGCGAAGCTGCGCGTTTCTGTCGTCCTGCGTACCGGTTTATTTAGGTGGTGTCCCACGGAATCCGCGAGCGTCCCGATGGCGTCGTAGAGAATGAGCAGGTTTTTGTGCTGGTACTTGCTGAAAGCAAACACCAGCGTGTCCAAGATGAACGCCAGGTAGGGCACCAGCTCTGTGCAAGCCTCCTCCTCCAACGTGGCAAAGGCGCTATGTAGAGGAAAATAAAAATGGAGGTTATGATCCATGCAGATGTGTTACTCTTTGAACTTTTTCACACGTTATCCACTTTACTTATTCTTTTTCCGTTTCCAAGTCCAAAGCTACATCTAATTCAAAACCTCTGTAAACACCTAGGGGTGTACGTTTATCATTTATCGTGAAAAATTTCTTAGCATGGCAAGAATTTTTATTTCAATTAATGATGTTAAATATAATATTTTCACTATTTTCTCCACTATTTGTTCCACGAGAGCATTGATAAATATCAGAAAATTCAAAAGTCTCATAAATGTAGTCACTGTCTGGAGTTCAGCGATATAAATCTAATTTATTTAAGGAAGTGGCGTCCTGAAGAAACCCGTTTCAAATAGGAAACAGTATTTGTGTTTGTGATGCAATGAATGCTGTGGTATGCAGTCACAGCCACACAGAGAAGTAATAAACCTTTTTTTTAAATCATCGCAATAGTACCATAAAATATTGCAATACAATTTTTAGTCCATATTGTCCACCACCTATGAAGACTTGAATGCTGTTGTTCACCATCCAATCTAATTCAGTTTGTGCCGTTTTATAAAAAAACAACGGACATTTTTTTTGGTCTCTAGATGTGGAAAGAAGGTGAAAACATAACCAAAGTATTTCAAGATGCAATTGGAAAGAAAGTGCCGACTCAGATGGGGCTAAATATCTATGCATGCATTTTTATTTCCAAAATGAATTGGGGAAAACCATCTATTACATTCCATCCACATGTTTCTGTTTTGTTGGTCGTATAAAATTGCAATAAAATATATTCACCTTGTGGTTGTTAAAAAACAAAATTTGAAAAAGTTCAACAAGTGTGAACATCTTTACCTGCAAGCGGCCTCCTGCACACGTTTGTTGCTGTCCAGTATGCGCTTCAGTAGCTCAGTCATTAGAGGCTTCAGGTAAATATCTGGGGGCTGGCTGACCACCCAGTGCGCGTAGCGACTCAGTGTCCAGCAGGTGATGGATCGCACCAGTGCCTTTTTGTCAGACAAGCACTGGATGAGGTGTGGGATGAGCTCAGGCAGGTAGGGGATCATGCCTTGCATGCAACCTGGGGGAAAAAAAAGGAAGAAAGAAAAGTTAAAATTTAAGCATTCTTCTGAACATTTTTCCTCTCTCCCTGCATCTTCCTCCTGATCCCCACCTTCAGCTATAGCGCCCAGCACCAGGATGCCAGACTCCTTTACAACCCAGTCAGGGTGGAAAAGCAGCTCTTTGAGCAGTGGGAGGATGTGCAGCAGCAGATCGTCCCTGAACACATTGGCCAACACGTCCAGCGCTGCTGCAGAGCACTTTCCTAACATTTCGAGAGCATTGAAACATACAAGTGTGCAAAGAGAAATAACAGGAAGAACAAGAAAAAATTTGAAAAATGAATCACAAGTTTAAGAGCAGTTGATATGAAAAAGGACAACTTTTAGACATACACTGCAATAAACACAGAATCTTAAGTATGTTGTCTTGTTTCTAGTGCAATTTTCAGTTAAGACAAATCTAAGTTACAAGTAACTTTTCAGCAACATATGGGAGCTCATTTTTTCCACTTATAAAATGTGAAAACTGACTTGTGATGAGCAAAACAATCTGCAAGTGGAGCTAGTGCTTTCTTATCAATATTAATGAATTATTTACTTAAAACAAGTTCCTATTTCTCTGCTGAAACGTTACTTGTGAGTTAGTTTTATCTTATTTCCAGTGCTTTAAGATATTTGAACTACAAACCAGACCACAAATGCTTGGCAAGGTTTTGTGTTTTTGCAGTGTTAGGGATTTCTAGTCGGGCACCAAAACTCACGCAGGTTCCAATCAGAAATCGTGTCGTCGTCGTCGTCGTCGTCCATTTCATCGTCGTCGTCGTCATCTTCCTCGATCCCGTCGCCCTCATGCTGCTGGGCGACCGTGCGGGAGCGGTGGAAGCGCGGTCTGATGTCCTGCTCGTTGTCTGGAATGGCCTCGTCTTCCTCGATGTCCCCCTAAAGCCAGAGACATTTTAAACTCGGCTAAATAGGGCTTTGCGTTACATGTTCGGGACATAAACGGTAAGGACGACTTAAATCAAGCGCGTGCCATCCTGATTCATGGAGTATTTCATCCTTGTTCTTCCAGGTAAACACATTAGGGAACGCAGACTGACCTTGAGCAAGATGATGTCGATCTCCGAGTACTTCATCCCGTTGACAAGTACAGGAATGAGCCTGGAGCAAAAGCCAGGGATAAAATTATGTGAAAAAAAAAAATGTGCAAGGATAAGTTCAAGTTCACAGGCAATCACTCACGCCTGAGGGTCTACTTTAGGCACGGCTTAATGTGGCAGATTGGTGACATACGATATCGCAGAGGCCAGCAGCCAGAGAGATTCTTACTCAGCCCAACATGAGGCCATGAGGAAGAAAATCGTTCTGTTGCCCAGGCGGATATGAATCAACCGGTCTTAAAATTAAAAGCGCAACACAAACTTGTGTGAGCGGTTTCTTACTGAGAGAGGTGACCGCACAGCACTTCTTTACACACCGGCTGCTCGGCCAGTGTAAGCCAGAACTCACAGGCCTCCAGGGCGACATTCTCGTCTGGGTCCTGGGTCCTCAGGAGCATGTACTGCAAAAAAATAAAATAAAATAAAAAAAGTAAATACTCAAGAGCAATCATCAAATATTAACGTCTGACTTTGGTTAGATAGAAATCGGATTCTTCTCCAGGATTTCCGTAGGTTTCATCAACTCAAATTTCAGACTTTTCAAGATCATTACACATGAAATTTAACAGCTGTGTTACAACATGAAGAAAATTGCATATTTTATATTGTAGTAGTGCCAAGCTTTTTTTTTTTTCATAGAATAAATCTAGCACTGCAAAGTCATCTGGGAGGCTGTCGATAAATTTACACTTATTCATAACAGACGCAAAAAAAAAAGAAGGGAAAATTAGCAGCAAGTTAGCGGTAGCCTCAACTACCTCAATTTACAGAACATAACAAATATCTGCAAGCAACTGAAACGCTCGTCTGACAGAAAAGTCCCACAAAAAAAAAAAAGAGATTAAATAGTCACCAAAATTTAAGACGTGTGACTAATGTGTTTAAGGCTAACCTGCACTTTTTTTCAAATTAATTTAAGACTTTACAAGGCCTTAATTAATAATTTAGATATATGAACTCGAAACTTGAAATGAAAAAATGTAAGGCTTTTCCAGAGTTGCTTAAACGATAGCGACAAAACTGTAAAAACATCCGCAGTGGTCACGAGATAGAAGAATCGATGAATCGATAGATGGGTGAATATCTAGATGATTAGCTAAATGGACAGATGGAAAATGTGTATTTCGTTAAGTACGTAAAATCTTTTCAAGCTTTTCTTCCAAACTCCATACTTTTTCAAACCTGGAAGACACTTAAGCCACAGTCTGTAAGTTTTAAAGCCGTCCATTATGGTGAGCTTTCATTTTAGCTTAGTTGTCAAAACAGCTGCTCCAAAATCAAACACAATAACTGTCATCTGATGCTTCTCTCATTTCTTATTCTTGACAGTTCGCCTCACAGACATTTAGCTTTATGAAAATGTTTCTCATGACTGACAAACTGTAGCCACACAAAAACACACTTTCACAATTCTAACACCAATAATAAAGTCAACATTTTGTTTATTTGAATTATGGACATAGACCTGCTATAATCTGAGCGTTCAGAAGAAGACTTTGCGTTTAGTTTCAGTTTTCTCCGGGAGTACATGTTTTCATTCTGCGCCGTTTACCTCTACGATGTTGTGCATGTGAGGCAGAAGACGATCCAGCCGAACCTCCAGCAGCATGACGAGGGCTCTGCAAACATTCTTCCTCACTTCGGGCTCCTCATCGGTCGCCAGTGCAAACAGGTTCTGCAGAACACGCAAACCAGCACCTTTTCTTTTAATTTTCTTTTAGTAAAAAAGACTAATTGTAGTAAAAACGGCAAAAGATACAGTGGCCTCGCAAAGGTAATCACAACCTTTTGGGCTCTGCAATATATTTATTGGGATTTTATATCGCAGAGTAACACAAAATAATGTTCATGATTGTAAAGTGACTGATAAATCAGCCAGGACTTTCTTAATTTTGGGTGAACTCGATCTCATCTACCTGTCTGAAGATCAGCCACTGTTCTGTTTTTTAGCTTTTCAGACGAAAACAAAAAAATTCTTATCAGCCAAAATCAGAATCAGCAGATCAAGTTTTTTAAAGATCAGTGGATCGGCCAGAAAACTGCAATTGGTGCATCCTTGAAAAGGTTACGTTTTATCCAAGAGTACCACAGAGGAGTAAACCCTGATCTAAAATACAAATCCTTGACTCCCAAATACATCTGAAGTGTGTGGTTTTAATGTGATAAAATGTGAAAAAGTAAAAATACTAAATGACATGAATAATTAAATTTTTATACAAAACAACATTGGTTCGTTGGCTGTTTGGCACCTCATCTTTCAGATTTTTTTTAGATAAAAGTTGATATTTAAAAAAAAAACATAAAACTCAAATGCACATTTTTCCAAATTGATGCCGCATGCGTCCACATGCACTGCGCTTACCTCGATGAACGGGTCAATGTGAAGCATTAGGGCCTGAGTCCTGCTGATGATGAATTGATTGACACAGGCGATGGCATGAGACCTGCAACACAATAACCACACCACTTGAGAGTCACACTGGCTTGTTTTGCTCACATGCTGCCCACTATCAATGCAGCCTCTGTGCTACTTTTTATGGACTTCTTGTTTTCGGTTTAAATGCAAACTGCAGCCACATTCAAACGTGGGGATAGAGAAACTGACTGTGCATCAATGGCACAGTAAGAACAGAAAAATATTCATAATCTACACATACAAGAACGTTTTCAAACCGGGGAAAGATTTATTTAAAAAAAAAAAAAAAAAAAAACTTGCACTAAATGTAGCTTTTGCTGCTTCTTCAGTGTTTGATACTGAAGAATGAAGAAAAATACTATATTTTATTTGACCGTATTGATTCAGTGGGAAATAAAATACCTTTTTTTTTTTTTTTGCACAATTACTGGTACACCTGCCAATTAATCTTAAACAAATGATAGTTTATAAAACTTCCAACTAGTAGTAATTCATGACATTCAGTTTCCTTGGCAATAAAATGAGAAAAAGACGAGTTTATCTTGCCACCATGGAAAGTAAACAGTGTTAAGAAAGCATCTACACCGTACTATGAAGTACGGTGTAGATGTGTGATGCTATGGGCTTGTTTTCCTTCCAAATGCTCACAGAAGTTTTGTTTAATACACGATATTGCGAAACACATTTTATATTTAAAAAAGTAAAAAAAAAAAAAAAAAAAAAAAAAATTTAATCGATATTGCACAAACTTGGAATTGGCAGGTCATGCCAATTTTTAAAGATGGGTGAACGGCCAGAAACTGCAATCGGTGCACACCAAGGGCAAATCGCCATAAAAAATGGTTCCACAGACACATAATTGACATGGATGTTCCAGTACCGGATTTAAATCCTAGAAATAAATAAAAAACTGACATCAGCTGAAAAAACAAAACAAAACAAAAAACAAAGCATCAGAGGGAATCCAGAATTTACTCTGTCAATAAATACAGAGAAAACCAGCATCTTAACTTCCACAATGGTAACACATCCACTGTAAAGTTTATAAAGCAACCTAGGTTTTGAAAACAGCATTCATAGCAACTAAAGAAAAAAATGTTTTTGTTACCTAATTTTCGGGCTGTTGTGCTTGAAGAACTGCAAGAATTTGGGGATCATGACGTTAAGAGGACGATCCAGCATGTCGCTGTCCAGGATCTCGGCGGAGTCCTCACAGATCTTCTGCAGCGCCCCGAACGCTCCCTAAAGACAACATGCAAAAAGGAGAAAAAATAATGAGAGGGGAAAAAAATAGGTCTAAAATGTTTCACAATTCTGCAAATGTGGGGGATTAATAAGGTATTCTATTCTAAATAAGCATCAAGTCAGACAGACTGTCTGAACCGCAGCTACAGGAAACAGACCTCAATGCAGTTGATGGTGATTTCTATTCAGCCGAAAGCTTTCAAAAATATTGAAATATGTTGCAAATCCTGGTGTAATCTGCTCTACTGTAAACAAATGTTTCACAAACCTCAACAGGATTCACCTGCTTCTGCTACAACAACCTTCAATCTGTTGGCCAGCGGCCCTTAAACGCACCTCTCTCAGTTAATATTAGCTGCCTGGCAGATGTTTAGTATTCAGCCTTACAATATGGTGCATATTCTAAAAAAAGCAGCCCAGAGAAGCAGACGGCACCCACACAGACGTTATGTGTGAAATGTGTTTCCATGGAAACCTGCTCCCATGTCAGGGCTCCCTTTTTAGATGACAGATACAGAGCGTGCATAGAAGAAGACGACGACGAAGAGGGAAAAAAAATAATGTGGGGGGATGAAATAAGATGGAAAGGGTAAGAGTGTCAAGGTCACAGACACGCCGCGGTGCAGACGGTGACATTATGAAGCACTTTCACTCATTAGAATGCAAAGTACTTGCAGGCGTTAAAGCAACAAAATTGGTGAGAAGCATCAGCCTGTGGAAATGTCATCTCTGGGTTGACAGGAAAAATAAGATATTGTGAAGCTCTTTGATGCGTGTGATATTTAACAGTACTGAAAAATAAGATAGAAGCTGCTTTCCTATGTGAAAACAAGTCAAACTGTTAAATGAGCATATATGTGAGCGGAGAGAGGCAACAGGAGTGTAAACAGTGAAGTCGTGAACAAGGTGTGTTCGGCGAACTCGACAGCCCTGGAAATCAGAAGAACGCACGAGCGTTGACGGGGAGCCGAAACACGCCGGCAAGCAACGTAGGCAGAGAAGAAATCGAACTGACCTTTACAACTCCGCTGCGTCCACATGCCAACTGCCATTAATCAAAACCGTGAAACTGTCCAGGCAAAACCTATATTAAGCCACTGCGTCTCCGGCCCCAACCTTACACCTGCTTCTTCCTTTTTATAGAGCAAGGGATGCAGGGGGGTTGGGTGTGAAGCATGGCCGCATGAGTTCAGCCTGATCAACCAAATACTGATCTGAAACTATAAACAAAGATGCGGCAGTAAGCTTGAAACTAATAACACTTCCAAAGTGCTAAAAAGGTATTTTTTATTTATTTGGGCTATGTGGCTATCTCAATAAAGCTAAAAAGATAATGTCACACAGCTCCGCAAAGCCTGAGCTGACGTTTTACATCATCACATCATAAACCTAAAATTAACACGCAACTACTACATGCTAAGACCCGAAATTAGCCAAGCACAGCAAATGTTTCTCAGGGCTGGAATCTCACAGCAACGTGTGCGCCTCTGAAACTGCACAATCATGTCAATATGTTCCAAAGGTAGACAGCAAAACACCAGTAGTTGTGACACCAGCTGTGTCCTCATTGACTATATTAGTGCGCAATTAGAAATACAGAACAAAGCTTTATGGAACACGTGTATTTAAAAAAGCTCATGTTTGTTTTGTTGCTAAACGTTTTGGCGCTACACTGGTTTTGCGACCGTATCAAAATTAGTGCATTTTGCAAAACTGTAATGGAAACATTTTTTTTTTTCGCAACAAACGCATCACATGATCAAAATCCGGATGTTACTACTGGCAGAGACGACAAAGAAGACAACAGGAAGTGGTAGGTGGGAAGATGGCGTGGGATGTTTTTATGATAGCTTATCCTTGAACAAACGTATTCATGCGTGATTATAAATTGAGTTTTTTATTCAACAGAAACACCGCAAATGCAAAAATGTGCTTTTTCTACATTAGCGGAATATCGAAAAAGTTTTGCGTGCATTTCTAACAGAAACACAGCTACTGAGGATTATTTATAAGTGTTGATTATTGCCAGCAAAATTACAGAGAACACCTCAATACAGATTCACCTGGAAAATGCATCTAAAACTAGTAAGTCCTAATTCAGGCATTTGTACTCTAGCTTTCTCAAAGGTAGATTTTACTGTTCCATATGTGTCTGTGTCATATGAACGTAAAAATGTTGGTGCTAACAAAAGTGCAACACTGAAAGAATGCAGTGTAATGTTTCATTGCACTGAGTAACTAAACATTAAATTTACCGTTGAGTGGGACAGCAAAAAGGTATAATTCATCAAAAATAGCCTTGTTTTTATAAATCTGCAAACAAACATTCGCAACAATCACACATTTATAATTGGATTCTTTACTTCAGGAAAAAGTAAACGTTTCTGTGGCATTTGCTGCTAGTCAGATGTGCTTCCATTAGGCTGAACAATAGTTTCAGAACAGTGTTTCTCAACCCTGGTCCTCACCGCCCCCCTGCTCTGCATGTTTCAGATGTGTCTCTATTCCAGAACAGCTGATTCAAACGATTGCATGACCATCAAGTGCTGCAGAAGCCCGTTAATCACCCAGAGATACAATTCAGGTGTGTGGCAGAAGGGAAATACCTAAAACATGCAGGACAGGGGGCGGTGAGGACCAGGGTTGAGAAACACTGTTTCAGAAGGTATGTCCACATTGCTACAACAACCCAAGAACAGAAGAACATGAAGTATTTTAGAACACATCTAAACCTGGAGGACAATTTGTGCTCCAGCATTAACTTAATCATCTTCAAAATCAGACATTAAGAAGCTTTGCGACCTTCAAGCCGCTTTTAGAAAACGTATCAACTCTACTAAAGGGTTTTTACATTCTGCCGCTGTTCAGTCTTAAGCCTCGCGCACGCACACACTCGCGCACGCACACACACACGCACACACACACACACACACACACACACCGAGACACACTTCAAGATCCTCTGCAGTAAATAGCTGACCTAAATCTAAGACTCTGAATCAGCTTTATAAGAGATGATGGCTGGGTTGCCACGAGGGGATCCATTTTTTTTTTTTTCTGCCCCACACCTCTGCCTTAAATTTCAGATAATCCTGCTTCCTGAAAGTCATCTGGATGCTCCTGGTGTAACGAGCAATCCTGTCTGGACAAACTGGCGAGACACTTTTATGATGTAACAAAATATACAAACTGCTGTGATTTATTCCAACGTTGCTCTGGAGCATTTAAATATGTAGCTATCAAACTGTGAATCTGACAGGGAGCCAAACCTACAGTTTAAAGTCCAAAAAACTGAATGACAATGGATTATAGATTAAAAACAAACATGGAGGACATGGGAAAAAAAAGGTTTGTTTTTTTTCTTCCCCCAAATATCCACTGCAAAAAACCCATTCTGTGTGATTATGTGCTAAATGCCAGAAAATGGGGTCATATGGTTTTCAGGTTATGACAGAAAAAGAGAGACTGATGATATTCCCATGTTGAATAATCTGTGGTAGTAGCTGCCGCTCCAGCTGTGAGGCCGCCTTAAGCTCATCTGTCCAGCAGGACGTCATCCAGATGCTGTTTTAGACGTAACTCTTTTCTGCCCACAACAAATTACCGAACAAACGCGTATTGCTTACTGGGGGTCTTCGGTGACAAACATGCTCACTTTCAGCCCTGTTAAAAAAGAAACTTTTCATGTCGGGTCACAACTTGACTGCATTTCACTGGAATTTTATGTGACAGACAAACACAAAACAGCCACCTTTGTTCTTATGCCGCTACATGGGATCCAAAACTCAAAACGTAAAAGCACAACGGCCGAATCCCGTTTAAAACACAAGCAAGCCTTAGTAAGGTAGCACAGCCAGGTGCTACGGGAATTTTGAAAAGCAGCACTTTAATCCTCATTATTTTTAAAAGATTTTAAATAAATTTTACCCAAATTCTAGGCAAATAATCGTTTCATTGAGAATGTGTTGCAGGGTAGTACTGGATATAAAACCGTTAAAAGACTAAATGTCTAGCAAGAATTCCCTAGCTTAGGTTAAAGAATAAACTTGTTTTAGAATGGCCCAGTCAAAGACCAGAACCTAACTCCAATCACCAACAAGACTTCAAATTAATGTCCGTGGATGCCATTGGCCCAACTTGACTGAAATTGAGCTATTTTGCAAAAGTTAATGGGCAAAGTATAGCCAATATATCCACTGTACTGTATACAAACATGCTAAACATATGAAAAACGTGTGAACTTCTCACTTCACATGTGTTGTAGTCTTCAGAATCCAGCAGCAGACAGAGTTTGGGCAGAAGCTCAGGCCAGTTTTGCAGCTCTCCTTTGGAGGCGATGGTGGTGATGAGGATCCCTGTGGTGGAGAGACTCAGTTTGACTCTGCACACTTGAACGCACAAACATCACACCAGCTACCACAAGCACACACACACACGTAGGAGCTTCATACAGAACAGGAACGTGAAGCTGAATTGGCCGCAGCTGCAGCTCCGAGGTCTAGGCTTCACTCTGCAAGAAGGCTCAACAGAAAGCAATAAAACCACAAATCACCGATTCTCATGAAAGATTCTTTTCATCACACCAACCACAACTTGTTAAAACATTTCACAGGGAAATTAAGCAGGTCATGTTCCAGTCTTAGAGAAGCACGGCAAGCTTAGATCACAGCAGCTACAGGCTACGGCGTCCTGACAACGCGAAGCACGTGGTGCTAATTGGAGCTAGCCCCATGACCAAAGTACAATTTTTATCAAATCTATTTTACGCTGTTGTCCCTACTCATGCCTCATATTTTAATAAACAATAAGCATTCCTAATATTTCATTTATTGCTAGCAAAAAAAAAAAAAGAAAGATTTTTGTTTACAGGAATTGCCTTAAGTAAATGTCTTTGCTTTGATTTTAGCTGCACTCCTGTTCAGAATGTCGCTTCACGTTAGCAGCATCCTGCTAAGCTGCTGCTAAGCCAAGCAGTCAGAGGTGAAGGAGGGGAAGAACAACAGTAATGGCTGCCGGGCTGTCCTGCCAACACCATGATAGAATTTAGCTACAATACGTCCGACACATCCCTGCGTGAATTTGTTTTCATTTCAGAAAAGGGAGGGGGAAAAAAAAAGGAATAAAGAACTGACATTCATTTGATGCTAAATGTGTCGATTTTCATCAATTATCCTTCGCAAACGATAGAACACTTTTCTCTGATTCAAATGCCTTTCCACTGGGTTTGGACCATCCTGATGAGCCTGAGTTTGATAGAGCAGTAAGCATGCAGCATTTGGTGCACCGGAACCTGAAGTTCAACACATTCATGGCTGCACGACTCAAATAAAAGGTTGTGGTTTTGCTAACTAAGCAGACATGTCAACATTTAGTTGAGATTTTTATTCTCAAGGAAAATCATTTCAGTCGAACTGCAAAAGTATTCACTTATATCAATTAACATAGTATTTTTATATTATGTGAATAATATTTTTATTTAACATAATATCAAATTATTATAAGTGTACTCTTTGCTGTAGTGATGAATAAAAACCAAAGTCTTTCCTAGAAACTCTCACTTCATCTAATATCCATTTAGAATCACGTACAGATAAGCTTTGTGGTAACTAAGGCGACATGTTATTAGGAAGATACGCAATTGAGATATTAAAGCTGAATATCCGATGACAAGAACTAGATCCCCGCCAGTCTTTATGAGATTTAGCGACTTGGTTACTAAAATACACTTTAGCTGGACATCAAGGGCACTGAAACCGGAGCCAGATGTATTATTGGCATGCAGAATGTAAGTGTGTGCCGTCTGCTACGATTTCAATGAAGAAATTCGGATTTCATACGACATGCATCTCTCGTGGTTCCTGAACGTGCGGGGGCAGTTTTGGAAATTTCACTAAATAAACTCAATGATTGCATGCATTGGACAGATTTTTCCTTAAAACATGGCACCCGACTTACCCACTGTGGCACGAATGAGGGGAGAGGAGTCTCCGATGTTTTGGAGGCATTCGCTCTTGATGAAATCAGACACTCCGTTTGGGAAGTTCTGGTAGTGAGCCTTGACGTTGTTCTTCAGAATCAGTCCGCTCAGGGAACGGGTCGGTTCGTCTGTGAGGAGACCAGAAACAGGCCAGTGAAGGTAAACAATACACGGGTAGCAATTTTGTAAACATCACTTAGACTTAAACAAAAACAAATGTTAATAAAAACAACAAAAACAGTAATTATTTGCCATAACTTAGTTTTACTGTGCATTGAAAACCTATTTCACCCCCTTTCTGGCTTTCTTTTTTTCCTTTCATTTTATTTTTAGATTGCAAACAAGCTTTGATATAAAAAATAGTCTGAGTTAAAAAAAATTGTTTTCAATAGATGACTCCGTTTATAAAGGGAAAAATCTCTCCAAACCAACCCGTCAATAAATGGAAAAAGTAAAAGACCAAAAAAAGTTGAAACATTTTGGAAACTAACACAGCAATTCAGAAAAATAACATTATACTGACAATGATCTGAAACGCACCAGGAAGCTCACCTCTGAATGGCTCAAAGAAAAAATGTCAATAATCTGATAGATAGACGTAAAAAAAAAGCTAACCAACTAGTAAGAGTATATTAGCTGCAAGTTAGCGGTAGCCTAAGATGCCTCGATTTACAGAACGCAGCGTAGATGTCTGAGAGCGACTCAAACATTTGCCTGAGAGAAAAGCCCCATGAGAAAAATAAACTACATAGAATATGAGATTAAATAATCCTGCCAACACAAAATTTAAGACCTGTGATCAATGCATTTTAGGCCAACTTATTGTTTTTTGACGAATTTAAGAAATTTTATGGCCATTATCTTAGATTCATGGAATTAAAACTTTTCAAGGATGTGCAGACACCCTGTAATGTATTTAAGGCCGACTTACATTTTTTCTTACGACATTTAAGACGCTGTAAGACTTTAATTTTAGACACATAAATGTAAGTGTTATAAAAGGATGCGCAGACACTCTGTCATCTGATATTAAAACTGTTTTTAATGACTGAACTCTATAAAGGGGGGCAAATACTTTTCACAGCCCTATTGATGTTAACGTTCTATTTAAATACAATAATCCACTAAATTTAAAATGTTTCCACCTTTCAGCATTTAAACCGAGCTCCAAAGGTGTGCAAGCAGCAAATTAAAACGTCTCGGATCTTGTACTTAGCAGACAGTCGTGCCAAACGCTGCATCTCTGCCAGGAATCGGGTTTAAATTTAGAGTGACCCATATTCCCAGAGCCACATCATCTATAGCGAAGATGCCCCAGGGTCACCCTGAGTCATGGCCAGATAGCTCCTTTCCAAAAGGTGTAGCATAGAATAAAGAGGAAAAAGCAAACAAACAAACAGACATGTGACATGAGAATAGAAGGAGGTGGACAGACGAGTTAGCTTACCTTCAGATTTTAATTTGGTCAAAACAAATATCAAATAGTTGTTAAAGTCCGGATACTGGTTCAGCTGCTCGAGTCTCTGAGAAAAAGAAAGCGGTTGAGGATGACAACCATACACAAGGGATGCACAACATCAGTATCTTTATTGCAGCAGCAGTGACGCAGAGTATTTACTTTTTCATCCAGGGCCAAAAGAAAAAAAAAGAAGAAGTAGTGGATAAAGTTAATGTGTGTAAATGGTGGTGTAATGTGTGGACGTTTGTAATGGGTCATAAATATGTCATTTACTATGACCGAGTACTGCGAGTACCCGACCAGATGGCGTCTTTAGGGCAATATTGTCTATGAGCTAATGATGTGGCTCATATGAGAGTGTGTGTGTGTGTGGAGGGGGGTTTACGTAAGCAAGTCATTTAGGATCAGCAAGCAGCCACACAGAAACAAGTCGGCCTCGCTGTGGATGATCCTTTTTTCCTCTAATGTGAAAATATTAAAGCTCATTTCCATCTGATGACACTTCACGAGTGAAATGACGGTAGAGGTAATGAAGCACTTAACACTGTATAAGCTGCAATTAGCAAAAACCACACACACACACACACACACACACACACACACACACACACGCACAGGCACACGCACACCCCTCGTCCCTGAGGAAGCTTCTATCCCCCCTCTCCCATTTAAGTGTCTGTACGTCTGCGTCCGGATGCGTCATGAGTGAAAACACGTCCATTCCGACACGTTTGCGATTCGAGCGTTGCTCGTTTTTTGGCGCCCTGTTGAAAAACGACACCACGGCAAATGTCAACGTGAAAGCTCAAATGACAGCTGGACAGTTTTTTTGGGGGTTTTTTGCCCTTTTCGTCTTCCTTGTACCTTTACCAAGGTACCAGATTAAAGTCAACTGCAACTAAAATGCTTGTTTAGTTTAAATCAAAAATATTGATGTTAATATTTCTAGCAGTCATTTACTAAATTCAGCAAAATGCAGGCTACTTTTAAACCAACATGTTCCTCGTTTCTTGTTTCATAATGCCTTTACTTTAATAAGAGCTACAGCTAGGGCTTATTTATTAAAGATTACACCTTTACTTTGTAATCAAAGAAAAGGTGTGGTAACCTTTCAGCCAGCTGTTCAGCAGTGTAGAGCAACATACGAGAAATGGTATTCATAGTAGTCACTCTTCACAGCATGAAGTCAGCTCAAACTCTGGTAATTCCCTGACATTTCATTAAAAGGGCTTTCCATCATAGCAATGGTATGACGGAAAATTTTGTGGTTTTAAAATGGCAACTTTTTGATTATTCCTTGATATTAAACCATCCAAATAAGGGAGCAGCTCATTACATTTTCCTAATTTTTGCTCATTTCAAAGCTTGTGTATCAGAAAGAACTTCAGTCTAATTAGCTGAAAGAAGATAAAACAGGCCGGAGCTGCATAGAGTCAATAAATTTCATCAGGACTTGTTCAAACACAAGATGTTGTTGCGCTTTAAATAAGGAGAGTCTAAACTATGTGTATCATCTTGTTTTCATGCAGCCTCTCAGTAATTTGTACTTGTGGTGTAAGATCACTGCCATCTCAAGTCACTGCTTTCCTTTTGAAGATATGCAAGTGCATATTAAAAACACAACCAAAGCTGCAATTACAGCATAATGCCAAAGTGATATTGCATAGGTAGAACAAAAAACAAGATTTCAATTTAGTGTGTAATTAGTGAGTCTTTTCTGTGAACACAGCCGTTGAAACTAAACTGAAAGGAAAAAAATTGGGGATAACATGATTATTATTTGATAAAATTCCTATTTATTTTTATCTTAAATAAATTAAATATAAAAAAAACATCATAAATGTCATTGTTTTTAATCTAATTATTGACATTAACAGCTTTTTACATTGACTTTTCAATAACGGCATACATGACCTTGTTTACATGAACCTTGGTGGGGTTATTATGGGAAGAAAGGGGAAAAAAAGAGAGAAAACCCGGTCAGCACAGGCGAACATGATTCTAATGGTAAACACCTTGGCGTACATTAGCTACAGCTAGCCTGTTGAGTGTGACTGGGCTGTGATAAATGGATAAATCTTAAACCGGAGGAAAGGATACTTGCTGGACGGATCTCTGCGTGGACGTATCTGGTGACTGAGACTCCTTCAGCAGCTGTAGTATTTGCTGAAGCCCCTGCTCGTCTGGCTTCCACTCACACTCCATCTTGCTGCCGCGGATAAAGCAACAACATAAGCTCACACAGAGGACTTACAAGCCGACGGCTCATAAATGAGAACACCCCCCACCTTCTCCCTCCGCCCTCCGTTAAAGGCAAAAACATGTCTGACACAGAAAGGCTTTTACCTGCTCTGTCGCGTCCGACGTACTCGCTTGTAGTATCCTTTCTGTGAAAATGTGAGCGTCTGTCTGGGTTTTCAGACATGGGCCCGTTTCGGCAGACAGGTCCGTTCTTCGAGCCAGACGAAAAAAGCTTCAGGTCAAACAGCCCTGCGTTGATTATAGCTGCCTCGCTTCGGTCAGCTGACACCCACCTGCGAGGTCCTAGTGCTCAACGTATCTCTGCTTTTCACTACCAACTCATGTTGCTCTGTTTATTCATTTATATGTTTTTTTTTCTTTCTTTCAACTGAACTTCTTCCAAGGGTAAAATTTACAACAAACAATTCTCCAGCATTCTTTTAAAAAATTAGGAGTCCCTAAAGAAAAAACATAAGGTTTTGATAAAATTTTGATAAATTACCTTCATTTCAGATGGTACTTGAAAGCAACACAAGCCACCCCAGTGGATTCGTGACTTTCCTGCTAATAGAAAAGCTGTCGAGTCTCAATAATGCAACAATAAGCCATCAATTAAATTAATGCTTATGTGATCATTAGAATCAGATATGAAATTAGTAAATAAATATTTTTTTAATCTGTCCATAAAGAAATTAAATTGTGAAACGATGACAATAATGACACAATGACGTTAGGAGAAGAACGTCATTGCTATTGTTGTGATAATAATAATAATAATAATAATAATAATAATAATAATAATAATAATAATAATAATAATAATAATAATAATAATAATAATGTTATTACAATGTTTAGAATTAATATTAGAAGATGATGAAGCAGAAAAATGGCTGTAGCACTGAGTGCAGCAGGAATGATTTGGAAGATGCAAATTCAGAGGGAGGACGGAGTGAAATTTAAATTGTTTGGTAACACTATATTTGAAGGGGTGTGCACAAGACTGACATGACACTGTCATAAAGATGACTTAACATCTGTCATGAACATAAAGGAGTCTTTATGAATGTTTATGTCAGTTATCATGAAGTGTCATTAGGTAAATAATGACACTTTTAATGCAAAGTTGCTCTAAAAGTTGCATTGAAAGTCCATTAAAAATGGCAACTTTGCATTAAATTATCATACTTTACAAAATCATGCAAATGTTTATGTTTATGTTTATGACAGTGTCATGTCAGTCTTATGCACACCCCTTCAAATAAAGTGTTACCAAATGTTTTTATTTATGCATGTTGCTCTGTGTTTCTGTATTTGAAAAATCAGGGTGCACTAAAAGGAACAAGAGAAATGGATGTCATCTTTATTAATCCACAGAAATAAAAGCATAATATTTGGTTAGTAACCAAGCTTGCACTAAATTAGATATAAATTAGACTTATTTCAGTATTTATGTACATACTTTATAGTCACACAGCGGTCTAATATCTCTTTATTTATTTTATTTTATTTTATTTTATTTTATTTTATTTTAATTTCTTAAAAATAAGAAAAGAAAGAAAGGGAGTGATACAGATGCAGTTAGTTTTTCAGCCCAGTTGGACCCAGACATGTTGCCAGGTGCTTTGAATGTCCTCCAAAGTAAACTGTTTTCTGGACAGTGGGGTGACTGGTTTCAGTTTATTTTGAGACATTTTTATGTCCCTCACCAGTCTCAAACATTGGTACACTGTTAAAAAAAAAAAGGTGTTTTATGTTCTGGTTCATTTTGGCTGTTCTGATACAAACCCTTTCTTCTGACTTCAATACATGTGAAAAACCTAATATTTGGCTGGTGTTATTTCATTTTAATTCTTTGGATATAACTCATAAGCAAGACTGATCAAATAGGTGATAATGTAAACCCAGAAGCAGGCGCGAGATGTGCAAAATTGTTTCCAATTAAAAACGTTTTGACGATAATGGACATTATTGTCACATTCTGGGTTTGATTGACCCATTATCTGATCAGGACTCTGCTTAAACAGGGATGCAGGAGATCTGAAGGTGATTATCAGCAGTAACTCTGTAGTTGAGCTCTCTAAATGCTGTGTAGTGTCTCAAAAATCCTTGGTGAAGCCCTAGAATCCCTCTGATGAGTCACAGAAGATTCTTCCTCCTCTGTGGATTTTTTGTGTACATCTTCTCCTTGTCCTCTGCTCGTGTGCTTGTCTGCCCTTGATACGCTCTCTCGGGCCTCATCTGTGTGATTGAATCTTCCTCTGAGGAAAATATTAACCAGGAGTCAATGAGAGTCAATTACAAAGCCAATTGGCTTAGTGTCTATAGAGCAAAGAAGAGGTTCATCAAAGTTTTAAGGTCTCTTAAAGTTGTGACCCCCAAAAACATTTCTATTTTGTTTCTTGTTCTTATCTGTCTGGGTGTAGAGTTGGTTTTTCCACTTCTTTCTGCAAACTACTTGATTTTTTTTTTCTCTTTAGGTTGACGAGGACTGCAGGAAAAAGGTGGAGATTGGAACGTGATAAATAATTGAAAATTGTACGGTTAAACAAAAAAAAAAAAGGGGGGGGGGGGGGGTAAATATTGTTTTAAAAAAATCCCACTGTATTGAAAAAACAAAAAGGCATACTTCATTAAACTAAAACGAGTGCCTTAATTTTTTAATCCACTAGATGGCAGCACACATCAGAAATCCCTTTTGGTCCATCTGCTGAAGAAGTCAGGTACCTTCGCTCTGCGTTTAGAGCAGCAGTCATATATCAGAGTCTAGCAAACAACGCTGCTTTCTGTGTTGCTAGCGTAGAGCGTTTTTGGCAGTACGATTATTTATTTGAGAAATTCATCGGTTCCGACAGAAAAAGCCAGAAAAGACGAGAAGAAGAGTGACATTAAAGAGTTTAGTCCCTTTTCGGTGTCCATCCTCTCAGCCTGATTTAAAGAAGATTTTTTTTTCCTGATCTCCGGGGAACCATGAGCTTCCTTTTGTGAGTTATAAATACTTGGTGAAGTCCTTTTTTGCCTTCATCATTTGGGTTTAAGTTGTAGAGAACAGTAGCTGATATTTCACTGCTGGGAAGCCAGCTAGCGATAAAATAAACAAAGGATTAGTCTACTTCCTGGACTTGCCTTTTCATCATTAGTGTTATTTGCGTGTGTTGTTCTAGTTTTCTGTTTAAAAATCCTCACACATTCCAGTTTAGTTGGATCAACGTATAAACAATTACTATGTTTTCCAAGAAGACTTATAGTTAAATGTAATTTGAATTATTTTTGAAATCTATTCGTCGTGTGGCCTGGATATTTGCTGGTGCACACTGCTAACAAGTGCTAACATTAGCTTCAGTTAAACAAAACACAGTTCGGTCTCATTTGGCCCCTAAAGCTGTACGCTTGAGTAAGGAATGTGTTTTTGTGTCGTCTGTAAACTACAAACTGTTTAATAACCGAGTATAAAATTGAAATGAGAAGAAAAACAACCGGCGAAAAAAAAAAAATGCTGGTTAGGATGGCAGGACCTAACCTGTATGTGGGTGAAACCATTAAGTCGAAATGGTAAACTAAATAACAAAATTAAATTTTTACATATAAAACTGATTCGTAATAACTCACTCCCTCTACGGTTAAAACCTGTTTTCGTTTTGCTTTGTCTTGTTTATTAACATTTCTAACCAAAGTTCTGCTGAAATGAAATTTTAATTGAAATAGATTTGTTGCATTTAAAACCTATACAGGTGGGAAGCAACTACGACCTGAGTTACATATCAGCATTTTAATTACAAATAATATTTACATTTTTCAGAAGCATTCTCTGTTTCAGCGAAAATTCAACTTTTACTCTATTGGAGTTATTAGTTTGTGCGACATTGAAGAGTTTTTTTTTTTTTTTTAAAGTTGTTGATATAAAACGCACTGAATCCCCAAAGTAAAGATCTCAGCTTTGTTTAAAATAAGGTTTTCTTTCATATAAATCTTTGCCATTAATAAACATTCGCTTTGTTTGCACCGGCTTTAGTTGTGTTTTCACTTTGAGAGGGTGTGTGCAGTATGAAGATGTTGGCTCATTCAGTGTTGGGACATGTTGACAGTCAATTTCTGTCTATTGCGTTTCATAAATTCAGATTTCATTTGGCCTGCACTTTTGCATGTGTTGCCTCACACTTTAATAAAAGCAGTAAAACATCTGTTAAAAAAATGTTAATTGGCCTGAATGCTCTGTTTTACACAGGGGAGCTGGGATTAAAATGAGTTTACAGTGAAAACACCAAAAAAAAACCAATCAAATTTGGTATGTTTTTGTCTTCATAAATGGCAGCACACGTTGCTTTAGGTGCTTATTTTATTCATCTACGTTAATTCTCACGATGGTTTCTTCTTTTTTTTTCATTCATAAAATCAGATGCGAGAGACGCAGATTTGCTTTAGCTGGCGGTTTAGTTAGCCGCCGAGCTGTTTCGGTGCGTTTCTGCTTTGATGCCTGAAAAATTCTTGTTTAATGGAGCAGTGCGAGATCCTGAATGCAGCCTCATTAAACACAGAGAGATGTACTGTTCTGTCCCGCTGTTCTTGCATCTGTGGCTCCTTTGTCAGTAATAATTGAAAAAAAAAAAAAAACCCTGACTTGATTTTTTTGTTTATTTATTTATTTATTTAAGCAAACTTCCCTTTTGTGAACTCAAGTGATTTATCCTTCCGTTTGTCTCCGTCTTTCCACAGTGGAAACCGTTCGTCCAAAACATTCAAGCCCAAGAAGAATATCCCAGAGGGTTCTCATCAGTATGAGCTGTTGAAACACGCCGAGGCGACGCTGGGGAGTGGAAACCTGCGCATGGCGGTCATGTTGCCCGAGGGGGAAGACTTAAATGAGTGGGTCGCCGTCAACAGTGAGTCCTGCCTTTTGCCTTTTTTTTTTTTTTTTCCAGTCAAATTCTTTATCTCAGCACCTCCTTTTCTTTCTTTTGTCTTTAAAAATAACTTCTCGTTCCTCAAATGTCAGTTTGTCCAGGTCGTGTATCAGGTGAGGGTGAACTTTCATGGTGCGAGCTCCTGGCTTCGCCTCTAAAGACCGCTCGCTTTCATGCCAGGAAGACCGCTGCGAATGCTAAATAGATTTTATTGAGCCGTTCGTTAAGAGCCCTGCTAAGCAACGGCGAATGGCTCTGCTTAAAGATAAATTCCTCCCACGATCCAGTTCTTGTAAAGTTTAATTTGTTCAGCAGGGCCGACATGCAGCCAAATGGTTACGAACTAAGAATTTTGCACCAGGTTCGCAGCACAGCTTTCCACACAGTGCAGGTTTTCATTACAGTGGAAGATTTTCTTTTCTTTTTCTTTTTTTTTCAGTCTGTTGCACAAGCTGCTTTGACTTTCACAATAAAGGGAAGTCGGGAGAGAAAAACAGCTGTAAGAAGTCACTTCTCTCGCCATCAGGGCTCACTGACTTTTCACATGATTGCTGCTCATAGGAAGCTGCAGCAACACAGTGTGACATGGCTTAAAAATAAAATCTGTTTTTTTTTTTTTCCCCCATGCCAGATCTGATTTTAATAATTGTTTTTCTCATTTTCTTGAAAAAAAAAAAAAGCTAATGACAGAAAATAGGTTCTAAAAGTTGCTTTTATTTCAGTCATAAAATAAAAGTAGCATGACAAAGTATTAGGGCCAGGCTGTGAGAGTTTTTGTTTGTTTACAAGAGTTTTGTTGTAATGCTAGCAGAATAAAGACACAGTTTTACCAGAACTGTCTTAAAATTAAGAGGAAAACTAGTGTTTTAATGAGAAAAAAAACCTTGAATAACTCATTTTTTTAATCTTTGGTGTTGTGGTTCTCATAAAATTTCTACTTCATTCTCTGAATATCCTGGTAATAAGACTTTATTCTCTATCTTATTTAGACTTTATTATCATATGACTTCATTCTCATATTACTACATCTGTATTGTTTTAACATCATGACTTTATTTTTGTTTTTAAAAAAAGTGTTAGAATGACTTGGTCAGAGAATTGATCTGATTTCAAAGTCCAAATAAACAGGAGTTGTGAAAAAACTGCTTGTCAAACAAGATGTTGGCCTTGCATCAGTCATTCTGAACATGCTGGAAACAAAAAGAAGTTGCACAGGAATGTGTTTTTTTATTTTTTTTATTTTTTTATTTGTTTCGTGTCCGACCTGCTCAGCTGTACAAAGAGCTGCCCATGTGAAAATCCACACCTAATTCACACACAAAAGTCCCATAATCTCTCTGGAGACGTGTCACTTTATCTGCGTGTCAACGTGTCGTAACAAAATGGACAGTTGAGTCCGAAGCTTTGATTTATTGTTTTCCTGACTGGAGCTTCCTAGTTTTGGGATAAAGTGATTAAAACATTCCTTTTGGGAAATGCGAGTCCAAAAACGAGCCTCGATTTAGCGGCAGCACTGCTTCCTGTAAGGATGGAAAGCCATCACTTGGGTCAGTGTAACTTTAAATATGCTGTAAAAGCTGGTTGTCATGGTGACCTGACAAGCAGCACTTTTGGCAAAGCAGGAAAGAACTTGATGGCAACTTTCAAATGAGACTTTTTAGCATTTATTGCTACCATGTAGTGATTGTTTGCATTGGAGAAAAGTGACTGTGAGCATTGTTGCTAATGCTAATGCTAGCAGCAGCAGATCCAGTATGGTGGCTCATTTAAAGGGACGGTCCAGTGGGACCTCATTTGGGAAAAAGATTCTGAGTATGGAAAAGTATTTATTCCCCATCCTGTTCTTTTCTTCCATCCTTTGTTCTATTCTTTCCCCCTTGTGCTATGTCTTCAGTCCTTCCCTCCTCCCTTTCTTTGTTTCTTTTTCCTGGCTTTATTAATCTTGTCCTCCTTCCTGTCTTGTGTCAAACTTGATGCCTTGTTTTATTCCTTACCTTTACCTATCCTTTCTTCCTCCTCGTGTCCTTTATTCTTTTATTGTCTACCCTCCTGTCTTTCATGTTGTTTTTAATCCTTTCTTCTGCATTTACTTGCAGTTTCTGGTTTCTCCATGTTCCGTATTTGGAACTTGCCCTCTGTAGAAAAATATCATCATGCCGATGGAAACCTGAAATAAGAACTTGTTTTTTTACGTCAAAACCTTTAAAATAACTTTATTCTGGAAATGCAACGTGGGCTTTCTGCCTGGCAAATGAAATGCGGGGAGACATCTGTTAATCCCGGCATCAACAAAATAATAATAATTTGCTTTTTTTGATTTTTTTTTTTCCTCAGCGGTGGATTTCTTCAACCAGATCAACATGCTGTACGGCACCATCACAGACTTCTGCACAGAAGAAAGCTGTCCAGTCATGTCTGCCGGTCCTAAGTAAGAGCACCTTAGCAACCACTTGTTTTTTTTATTAAAGTCTGGCAAATTTCTTCACAACAGTTATAATTAGCATATTGCATTGTTTTTCATATATCAGCTGAACAACAAACGGAACATAAGCAGAAGTTTCTGAAACATCCGATGCATTCAATCACTTTATTAACCTCTTATAGTAGAGATGTGTTTTTGCCTCGGCAGTGGACGCTCACCAGACATTTTGCATGTCAGTGACTATTTTAGATTAGCCTCTTCAAGGTCTACTGAGAATGACATCTGGTGACTAGACTGGATAATCTTATCTGGCCTTCCAGGTGTTATATTTATAGTTTATTCACACACACACACACAAAATAAAGCCAAAGCAAAACTTGTATCTATTCTCTGCAGGTACGAGTACCATTGGGCCGACGGAACCAACATCAAGAAACCCATTAAATGCTCAGCCCCCAAGTATATCGATTACCTCATGACGTGGGTGCAGGACCAGCTGGATGATGAAACGCTTTTCCCTTCAAAGATCGGTGAGGTTTCTTTCCAGCTGCTTTTTACCCGTCTTCTAAGTGTACAAGCTGCTTTTGATTATTATTTTTTTTTAGCAGCTATACAAGTACACTAAAGCTACAGCTAGTAAAAATGGAAATCCTGGATCTATAGAGCACAGACATGGCCCCGTCTTCTTGCTTTAATATTTACAGTCCACAGTGCACTGATCTTTTTTACACGTATAATTAGCGGCAGCCTGCCTCTTTAGCAGAGGTAGATTTCATGCTTGTACAGGATTCATGTTCTGTAATTTGTGGTTGAATCACACAGTCATGTCTCAGCCTCTATGCCAGCTGAGGCCTGCGTTGTTAAGCGTCGAGCGTTATTTTTGTAGATACCATCCGGCATAAATGGATGTCAGCTGGCCTCAGAAGTGTGCATCTCAGGAGAAGAGCTCAATGTGCCTTCCCTGAGGCAGCAGATTTGCATTCTTTCTCTATAATCTTTAGATTTCCATACTGAGAGCCAAGCAGCACAGTGCAGCAGATAATTGAATAATTCAGCAAAATCTCTCGCATTTGGATACAAGAACCTAATTTGCAATAGCTGTTCACAAAAGATTGCTTTTTTTATTGGAGAAAAAAAAAAATTAGCCACTGAAAAATTCAAGATGGCCATCAAGGAAAATTGATTTTTGCACTAAATTTGCCAATATTTATTACAGAAAAATACCTAGTGTCAAATAATAAGTTGCTAAGCACGAAACAATTTGCCAAAGCGAACACTAAACACATTACTGAAATTAGCTGAAGCTAATACCAAACACATAAAAAAAATTAGCTAAAGCAAAACCGCTAATCACAAATAGCTGAAGCTGACGCTAAACCGCTTATCACTAAAAAAATGAGTGGAAGCTAAACTGTAAAACACATTTAAAAGTTGTGGAAAGTCGGGCTTAACCGTTAAACACATAAAAAAGTAGTTGAAGTTGATGCTAAGCTGCTTAATATAAAACAAATTGTAGAATTTGTAGCTTCCACATTTAAAATTTGCAGAAGCTAATGCTAAACTGCTAAAAACATAATAAAATTAGCGGAAGCTAATACTAAACATAAAGACGACTGTCTCCCTGTCTGTGTCACTCGTCTTCATCTCCTTCCAGTTGATGTCTGGTGTAAAACTCACAAACAGCAAAGGTAGTTCAGTTCTGTTGACTGATTTCAGCTAAATATTATAACTACAAATTGTATGACTAGCATGATCAAAGTTGAAAACGTACGATGTGACAAAGTTCATCCAAGTCATGAAAATGACGAAAACGACAACTATTTTTCAATATGACCGTCACCCTGAAACTCAACCGGAAATATGAAAAACATACAACCCGACGGTGAGCATGATCATTTTCATGCTCCTATTCACACTTGAATGATTTTTACAATAAAACGCTGCTCTAAAGTTGTTGTTTCTTTTTAAAGCTGTCATATCAGAGCCTTTTGAAGTTTTAATGTGTACGATTCTTCACAAATAAATACTACGCTCCCTTTTTCCCTTTTCTTTTTTTGATAAATAATTGATCTGAAGAGACTCTGTTTTCCTGTAGCAGGTCTCCTCAGCACACTGCTGAGCTTTACAGCGGGGAGTAGCGGAGGTCTGTTTGAACGTGAAGAAATGTTCCATCCTGGAGACGAATGCTTAACATGTCGGTGCTGTGAGGGGCTTGTGTGTTGCTGTCATGATTGTTCTCGCCTTCCTCCAATCGTGCTGTGGCCTGCCAACAGGCACTTTTGCAATCCGGGTGAACGTGCTGTCCAGATCTTGTTCGTTCTTGTTTTTCATCTGCGTGGAAGGAAAGCGGGATAAACGTGCAGCATGACGCATTAAGTTAACATTTCCCAAACTGCAAATTGTCTCTATGGCGACTAGTTTTTGTGCAGACCTGAAGGGGAAAAAGTCTAGGCAGTTCATGTCCAGGATGTGTGTGGTCTGCAGAGATTTTTACCTGCCCTCTTCCTGACTCTCAACCCTCTACAAGTCTTGGATGGATTAAAGTTTCAAAGCATTATATTTTGTAAATTAATAGCTTTTCTGCTATTTATTCACCTAATTGTTCTCTTCTTCTTCTTCTTTTTTTTTTCAAGGTGTTCCCTTTAAGCGCAACTTCATGTCTGTGGCGAAGACCATCCTGAAGCGGCTGTTCAGGGTTTACGCCCACATCTACCACCAGCACTTTGACTCCGTCATGCAGCTGCAGGAGGAGGCCCACCTCAACACTTCTTTCAAACACTTCATCTTTTTTGTTCAGGTGAAAATTCTCAAATATTTGAAGAATAACATCAATATCCGCTCACAAGTATTAAAAACCTCCCCCTTTCTTTTTCTTTCTCTCCTCTCAGGAGTTCAACCTCATTGACAGAAAAGAGCTGGCCCCACTACAGGAGCTGATTGAGAAACTCACCACTAAGGATAGATAAACAGCGATGCAGACGTGTATTTTATTGTTCTAGTTTTTTGCACAGACGCCCACCCCCTCCTCTGGCTGTATGTATGCAGTATGTACTACATGGATTTCCATTTGGGGAAATGTTTTTAATATTGCCAGGAAGACGGCTGGGTTTTTGATAGGTTTAAGGCACCAGGACAATTTTTTTTTTTTTTAAATTATTATCAGGGATTTCAGACTTGATTAACAGAGAGAGAGAGAGAAAAAAAACCCATTTAGGTGTATGGAAGAGAATCCCTTGTATCCACACATGATGATGATGATGATAATTTAGGATTATAAAGACATATTGTATCTTCACGAATTTTCATTTCTTTGATCATCCAATGCACTCACAAGTGAGAATAGCGGTGAAATTTGAAGCCAGCTTTAAGTCTTGGTCAGTAGGTTTCCCTCTTTTGCTTCGTTCTCCATTCAAAGGTCAGAGTTCAGTCGACTGCTGTAGTTGCCATCAGTACAGAAGAACCCTAAGTGCCTAGCATGGCTCGTCGTCGCCCTATATCAGCAAGGAGAACTGTCCGAAGATTAAGGCCATATTCGATCGACATATTTCAAGTTTTCAACCTACCTCCCTTTAGACCTAAACAACCCTGAACTTTCCTATTTGTTACTTTATTTTTTACCTTTTATTGGATGGATTTTTTTTTTCTGTAAACTCCCAAATTTGCTCCTTTTTTTTTCTTTTTTTGCAAGTCTCCTTGTGCTCTGAGAAGGTGACGATTAATGAATGTGTCAAAGGTTATAAAAGTGAGGTTAGAGTTCTTTTTTTTTTCATATTTTAGAGCAGGGACTAATATTAATAATAATAATAATAAGCTCCTAGGTTTGTCCCTGTGTGCTAGTTTCCTCCTTTAAACCCTAAAACCTTTTCGAGTAGAAACATTTAGCGAGGGATCGGAAACCTTCCAACTGTACATACATACCTGCAGATAGATACAGATGCATATTTAACCAACACTGTTTGAGAACTTATAAGCATTTTTGAGTCAGATAACGCTACATACCTTGGTATCTGGATAGCCATGAAGCACTTTGAACAAGTTTTCAAACCACTCTTGCCTGAATGTTTTTCCTCTGCATATGTTGGACGTTGTGAGAAGATGTGTCATGTGACTGATCGTGTGCGCAAGCGTATACACACACGCCCCCTGTAATAATTTCATGTTTTTTTAGAGCTAGAAATGCGAGACCATGATGGATAACTTTCCAAACTTTTCCCCACCTTTTAACTCAACAAAATTGTACAATTTAAAAGCTAAGCTAATGAAATCGTGTTTCGGGACGAAATAAAAAAAAAAAAGCAGAAAATTTCCACACCCTTGAACGAACCTGAACCGTATCATACTTTTTCATAACGAGATCCCTCTGTTAATCTATAAACTACAACTTTAAATTTAAATGCTGAAATTTAAATTTAGATTTAATTATTTTTTTTAAAGTTGTGCAAGTAGCTACTACATTACATTAAAGGTGGAAAACGTTGGAAATGATTTCTTCATCATGCTCCAAGTCTTAAAATCCTGAAATTTGAACAGCTGAGTTTTGAGAGCTACTGTATCTTTTTCCTCATATTTTTCCAAATGAATGTTAAATGGATCAGTTTCCTCCGAGGTTAGCTGTAAGGCACAACTAATGATTTATTCTACTTATGTGATTTTTGTTTTTTTTCTTTCTTTCTTTTTGCTACTGTGCTTTAAAAAGTTGAAGCATGCTCCCCTTTCCTAATGTAAAAGTTGAGTTGCTATGCAATGACTGAAACACTAAACGGATCACCAGTTGGCTCTTTCGTACGCTAAATCTTAATAATTGTAATAGTTCTTGAATTTGGCTGGGACAGAAATGAAAAAGCTTGTTCACTTTAGCTCAAAAACAGTGAATTTGTCGAAACTCACAGAATTTGTCGAAAGTAAAATTGATGTGTAAATACTGAGGACTGACTGATTCTTTTTTTTTTTTGAAGTGAGCATGGAGTAGTGGCTTTCTCTTAATTGAATATATTGAGTCTTTTTAGAGGCTGCTTCGTCTCCTTTATTCAGTTATTGAAAACTCCTGTTTTGCATATTTAATGTTTGTTTCACTTTCTTATCTAATTATTATTATTATGAATGTTACTGATCAGCAGATACTCTGAAGTGTAATAGAATACATGTCGTCCTCATGAGATGCCCACAACGAAGCCTCCAGCCTACAGTTGATCCTCTTTGCTTTATTGATTGTTGAGATGTTTGTAAATAATGGCTTGATATGGATTTTCAGTGCTACTGAATTGGTTTATTCTGTTTACAAGGCAAATAAAGGTGGTCTTGACTCGCTGAATCATCTGGTTTTACTGTGTACCTTGAGAATTTGTGTTTGCAGCCTTTCAAAAGTTTAAATTTCCCCACATTTTGCGCGTCAGCATGTAAAATATATTTAAGAAGCAATAACTATTTATGCACATTTTTTTTTTTGGTTTTGTTTGTTTCTTAATGAGACTTTGATGATTTTTCTCATTAAAACACTTAAGTTTACACAAATACGTAAACAGAGGCGGAAGTGGGTGGTCCGTGGGGAGAATGGTTCCGGGGCGGACTACTTCCGGACTTATTCCGCCAAATTTAAACAAGAGACTTCTCACCAGTTGCAGCTGTTCACCCTGTTCTCCTTAATCAATTAAGCCGCTTTTGGAGTCGATTATCAAATCTTTGAAGATGCCTGCTATACCGAAGAGACCTTGCCCCGACCCAATGAATGACTCTATGGAGAAGAGAATAACGCGCATTTCAATCGAAGGAAACATTGGTGAGTTAACCTTGTCTGAGAGAAATATGATTTTTATTAAAGTTTTAAAGATTTTTAAACGTGTATTGAGTCATATTTTAGTTGCATAGCACGCCCTTGAATTGTGTACATTGTTACATTGTTTTTCGCACTGGCATTTACTTTGCCGCCAATTTCAGTCACATATGTCCGCCTTTTTCTCTTTATCTTACTTGAAAGTTACTGGCAATATTTTTTACTTCTACTGTTACGCTTGTAGTTCTTATTGCACTGTATGGCTGAAGTCGAGCTGGTGTATCTTTTGTGTGCAGCGGCTGGGAAGTCTACTTTTGTGCGCCTTTTGGAGCAGGAGAGCACAGATTGGGAGGTAGTACCGGAACCGATCGCTAGATGGTGCAATGTCCAAACAACAAGCAGCGACTTTGAGGTATTTCCAACACTGCGGCTTAATGAGCTGAAAGAGACCACAATTAAAAAACAAAAACACAGAAAGCCAGTTTAATACGGACCTATGAGACTTATATCTATAATTCGGTGGTCAAGGCTCCTTCAGAAGGCAGCAGACCGCCATTTATCCATGTCTAGATAACTGGGAGAGCCTTCATCCGTATTTAGAGTGCAGCTGCCATCTGTCCACATATCTGCTCTGGTTACAGTTAACATGACACACCCAGGGGAACAGGTGCTTTCACGACAGTTAAGCATGTCATCGTCACAGACATGAACACCTGTAGCTTAAACCTTGTTTTGTTTAACATGCACACACATTAGTCTGCCAGGCATAAACATGATATTAGAGATGTTGCAAGTGATTATTTGTAAGGAGAAGGCAACTGAACTGTGTGGTTGAAAAGAAGAAGCTGGTTAGAATCAGTTCAGTTTTTGGAGTTGGTTTAAAAAGAAAAACAGTTGTGTAGTTTATCTTTTGTGTACATTATGCACTCTGACATTGATGTCACTGAGCGAACAATCCCATGTTTCAGACCACTGCATAAGGTCCTGCTGCCACATCTACAATAAACAGCCGCTTGCATAATAAGACGCCCTCTACTGGCAGGTTGAAACAAATCTATGTTTTCATGTCCAACTAAAGAGTTTCTTTTTACAGTTTTTTTTTTTCTCACTTAGAAGTAATTTGGGTAAAAGAACGACTAAGAGATGTTCTTTATTGCAGCTTATGTTTTCTTCAACTGTTAGAGTAAAAATAATAGAGATGCAGGATTTGTTCTGGTTCTTTGTCTTAAACTCTGTTTTAATTTAAGCTCACAAAGCCTTGAGTGTAAATCACAGGTGTTCAAAGTCGGTCCTCAAGGGCCAGCATCCTGCACGTTTTAGTTCTCTCCCTGGTTTAACATACCTGGATCAAATGATGGCTCATTAGAGACCACAGGAGAACATTGACAAGCTGAAAAGATTGTTACTACCACCAGGGAGAGAACTAAAACGGCCCTCGAGGACCGACTTTGGGCACCCCTGATGTAGATTTTCCACTGTCTGTTTTAAACTTTTCATTTTAAATGTGTTTGTACCAAATCCTTTATCATAGAAAAATGTGTTTTTTTTTTCCCCCTTCAAATTACTAAATGGTAACAGTAACTATGACGACTCTTTAAACTCAGGGGATTGAGATTAGATTGTCTAAATGTAGAGGCAATAACCTGAACCGGAAGAGCGGATATTGATATTGAAACATTCTTTCATTTTTGCTCCCTTCCTCAGTAGCCATAGTTACGTCGGGGTACATTTAATATTTCACAGTGATAAATGTTTATGGTAAGTACTTTCTTCACAAAGCTTGAGGTGGATTTGCTGCGTTTTGAGCCGATGGAGGGAAAAGCCTCTCACACGGTCTTGACCTCGTTTTCGTTAGGAGCTGACCACGTCTCAGAGGAGCGGCGGCAACGTGTTGAAGATGATGTACGAGAAGCCCGAGAGGTGGGCTTACACCTTCCAGAGCTACGCCTGCATCAGCCGAGTGCGAGCCCAGATCAAATCTGCAAACGGGAAGCTCCGAGAGGCTGAGAATCCTGTGTTGTTCTACGAGAGATCCATCTACAGTGACAGGTATCAGGGCGCACACATCTCAAGAAAGAAAAAAACAACAACAAAAAAACAGAGTTTTCTTGTAATCAATCTCGTCATTGCTAAGTCTGCAACATTTGCTTCTGCTTTAGCTCTTAACAGTTAACTTTACTTTATGGTATGGTTTTAACTGAGAGGCATGTTTTACGTCTCAGTAATGTAGGCATTCCTGTCTCCTGCGCACCTTTTGCCTCAGGTACATCTTTGCAGGCAACCTATATGAAAGTGAATGCATGAATGAGACTGAATGGTCCATCTACCAGGACTTGCATGGCTGGCTTCACAACCAGTTTGGCAAGCACATTGAGCTAGATGGTATCATCTACCTCAGAGCTTCACCAGAGGTACTCTTCCACTCACCGATTGCTCTTCTTTATGTCAAAATGGATATTTTTGTAATGGAGAACACCAGATCTACACAAATAAGTTCATTTTCTGCTGTTTGCATCACAGAAATGCTTGGAGCGATTACACATGAGGGGAAGAGAGGAGGAACAGGAAATCCCTCTGGAATACCTGGAGAAGCTCCACTACAAGCATGAGAGCTGGCTGCAGAATAAGACCATGAAGTGAGTCACATGCACATGCATGCACCTGAACTGGTCATTAATGGGAAAACGGATGCTAACATCACATCCTAATTGTTGGCATACTATTTAAAGGTTGAGCTAGAATTTAAAGTTTTTAACAACTCCATAGCCATGTTTCTGACATGGAACAAAATGGAAAAGGCTACTAGAAAAATGTTCACTCTGTAAAGAGATGTCAAGTCAAGAGGGCAACACAACAGTCCGAATGGAGGGAATTTGTTTTTTTATTTTGTGCACGCACAGATATGAAAATTTGGGCCAATATGAATACTGCTGCTATGGCCGATAACCAATATTTACTCGTATTGTTTTTCCCAATATAAAAGCGATTATGTTGCTTCTGTTAAACACCCCATAACTGCCCCACAAACCCTCTGAAACAAAAAACTGTACAAAGATGGAAATATAAACTTTTAATATTAACCTGGATTTACTTATCAGACTGATTTTAAAAAAATGATTAAAATTGACCGATGGTGATGCTAATGTATTTTCCTTCCATCGTTTCTTATTCTCCTTAGTTTTGAAAAAGAAAAGAAAAGGCTAATTTCCATTTTCTGAAGTAAAAATCTAAGATGGTTTAACAAAAAGTTATTCAAATAATGTAGTCAGTAGCTATATACACATTACAGATGGGAGCACTTATAATTTAATAGTAAACTGGTGATCTATGAAATGGCATTGTGTTTTTTTTTGTATATTCTACTTCAATGAAAAGAACTGTAAAATGTGGATGTTTTTAATTGACCAACAAAAACTACAGACAATGATGGACTTTTTTTAATAAGCATGTTTAAATGCATATTAGAATGTTTACATTTTCACTGCAGAGTCATTGCTTTGTTTAAACAGTTAAAGTGTTAAAGTTAAACTCTGACAAGTCGTTGTTCTAACAATACTGCAGTTAGAGTAGATGTAATGCTCAAAGATAAGACTAATGGACAAAGTTCTTAGAGTTTGGAAAGGTATGAATTTCCTTCCTCTGTCTTATGAGTCTAATTTATTGTTTTTCTGAAGAGGAGAAACAATGCGTTCTTTGATTTGCCACATTTTTTTTTATTTATGTAATTATATTTGTGGATGCAGGTGTATGTTGTTTTAGGAAAGTTTAAATTTGGTTGTTCTTAAGCTGAGTTTGATTTAAACAGCTTAAAAACATATCTTGGACTCGAATGTTATTTAGAAACTCAAAAACTGAGTACATTCAGACATGGAAAAGCATGAGTTTCTACTATTTAAAATGGCTTTGAATGCAGGGATGTAACTTGTTAAACATCACTAACTACATGGCGTGTGCCCACAGCATGGAGTTTGAGTATCTCAGTGACGTTCCCGTTCTGACCTTGGACGTGAACGACGATTTTAAGCAAAACAATTCAAAGAGTGCCGACATGATTGAGAAGGTGAGTGAAGGTTCTTAAGCAATGCAGGAAGTCTTCATACAAAAGGGAACAAAATATAGAAAAATAAAATCACGAGACTGTCAGAAGAGGAACTGATGGAGCCAATACCATTAAAGGGCTGAGGTGTAAAAAAGCAGGAAGTCAGTCTGTGCCAGGAAAATCCTGACTAGTGCACCTCCAGATGCATTCTGGTAATTCTGCACTTTTGAGGACAATAGTAGTAGTTACTACTTTTATAAAAACATTAGTTCCCTTTTGTAGCACAGACTTTTAACAAGCTGTTGAAGGCAGAATGCTATTGTGCAATCTGCTATGCAGTGTCTGTGAGCTCTGATGTTGAGAAGGAAACTCTCAACTGGGTTTCACACAGCTAATAAAGATGCTTATTGGGCAGTTTTCTGTTGATTGTAAACAAGAACGCATTGCGGTTTAACCTCAAATCAAAAACTGCTTATTGAGCCGAAAGCTGGATGCCGGTGCTTTCCATCAACAGTATCAGAAATGAACATTGACTCTGTATTTTTTTGATGACCCTTGATGTCCTTTATGATTTTTTTCTTTTCTTTTCTTTTTTTTTTTAGGTGAAGGAGTTCTTGAGCACATTGTGACGGGAAAAAGGGAATAACATCCTGGAATAACAATGAATTACCCCAACAACCATCACTTCTCTCATTCATTTGTTGTTTTCAATATCTGAAAATGTGCACTTTTTTAATATAATTTTGCTGTTTTTTGTTGTTGTTTTTTTTACTTGTGTAGTTATAAATGGAAATGAGTGCACAGCTTTCCAACATTTAGTAAAGGATAATGCTTGAAATACTAAAGTGTGTGTATGTGTGCTTATCTGCACAGGTTCCTTTAATATTCAGCATCTGTGTTCATTTCACAAATAAAAAAAATTGTTTTTATTATTTTTAAAGAATACTCATAAAATCAAAGCTATCTTTAAAAATAGCTTTGAAGGGATGATCATGCAGCTCGGACAAAAAAGTAACTGAAATGGACTCATAACTTCAGCATCATCACTCTACCTCTTTTATTTGCATCTCTGTGCGCCCTCAGACTCTGTCAGCCTGGGCAGAAAGCCACAGTAAATGTAAAAAATTTGATTGCATAAATACAAATGTGATTATATTTGAACTTACCGAGATGCACTTGTAGTTCCTCCAGAAGGTGTCACCAGTCCCCATTATAACCTGTAGGCTATTTTAGACATCTGTCTGCCTTTACTTGGTGCTGCCAGTAGGACTGAACAAAACCACCTGAATTAATAGCTTTGGTTCTCTTTAATTGAGTGGGCTATTTTTATTTTTATGTTTTTACTTGAGGTGAAACCAAAGTTTTTAATTGATGAAATTGTATTGAATTTAAAACGTGTTTTAAATAAACAGTTTACATATCTAAAAGTGATGTCTCACTCCCTTATTCGTCTAAATTTATTGTGCCGAAGGATTTTTTTTAAAAAACGTGCTTTCAGATTCTAGGGCAAGTTAATTTGGTAAACAATAGAGGAGCAGTTTGTCAAGTGGAGGCATCTGGAGCGCCACCCATGAGTAACTTTTTGTGACCTCCGCCCCCCCCTCCAAACGCTGGCGTCACGCAGGAGGAGGGATGGGACGTTAAATATGGAAAACAGACACGCAGCTCACGGAGACTCTCCACGCGCCTCCGACGCTCCGCTTTTCTTTAAGATGTTGGCCCGGCACGAGCCCAACGAGTCCAGCTAGATGAGGAGGCTTGTGCGTCCTCATGTGCTGAGTTTGGTTTGCCGAGTCAAAGAGATCATCCCCGCCAGATAGCACGCAACTCATCGCCTCCTTTGTTACTTTTTTTTTTTTTTAGAGAGAGAGAGAGAGAAGGTGAAAGCTTCCAAAAGACGCAACTTGAGCAACATAAAAGAAGAGAGAGACATCTGCCGAGTACAAGGCTTGATTATCTTTGAGGAAGAAATTTGTCGCCATGAGTTCCGAAAAGAGCAAGTAAGTTAACTTTACTCCTGTGTTTTTCGGATAAAGTACAACTTCGACTATAAAGTTTATTCGTCCCCATTTCATCTGTAAATTGGAGTTTGGATTTAGGACAGTTGTGGAGGAGAGATCTGCTTTATACTCTGTATTACAGGTGAATTTCGGTTCTGAGTAGTATTTCTGTGACTAGGTTAAAAAAACAAACAAAAACAAACTAGTGGATCATTAAAAACCAATCGTGATCGGAAAAATACCAGTCACTGAAAAAGGCTCCGTTTGGTCGTAGATAAGCCACTGTTCCTGCACCGCTGTGCCTATGAACGGACGGTAATCTATTTTCCAAGAACCTGTCACTATCAATTAGGAAGAGAAAGACAGAGCAGGCCCAGCGGTGGATGGATCATCTGCTGTCCATCTTTATGAATAAAGCTGTGCGTGTGCCTCACAGCGCAGGCGCGGTGATATTAGATATGAAAACCACAAACCCGCGGTGTATTTGTTTTGTTTTCTTTTCCTTTTAAGCCACTCATTTTCAATAGAGGTCCATTCTAAACAAAACCAAGAAAACAGTGTTATCCTTAAGCAGAATTGGAAAGCTAAAGAATGGAAATGGCTAACTGTGAAGGCAGGAGACGCCAGAAATAAAACATTAAAACCTGATAACCGTCCCGCGGTCCTTCGACTATATCCTTTAAATGTATTGTACATCTCTCACCTGGGTAAGACTTGTTTTGTTGGAGCTTGTTTCAAGTTTCACATGCGGTTCCCTCAAGTTCAGAAATAACATAAAGACTACTGAATGTGTCTGTAGGAAGTGGATGCATAAAAGTGCAATTGTGGGTAAAAGGTTTACATTCTGTGATGAATCTCGGTGCTCTTTGATAAAGAATAGTGTCAATTGGCTTTATGTCAATGTAAGACAAGAAGTTGGCTGGATGATAATGTAGTGTGTGTTTTTTAAAAATATGTTAAATGAAAGCACAATAAGCAGCAACTAAAAAGCCCTAAGTGAGTTCCAAATGACAGCCAGGTTGTCATCAATTGAAATGCCAAGATATTTAGAAAAATACCTTATATTTGTACCTTCTGTGGAGAAAAAATGACAAAAACCAATCAAGCTGTTTGTGTGCCTATCAACACAGGCATACATATAGGCATATGTCTATATGTACTTTTTTTTTAAAGAACATATCCTTGGTTTTTCAGATTGAGTTGAACAAATCATAGCAGAATAATGTATTGTGGAATGAGTAGGCCAAGTATATTTGCATAACTGGGTCATCAGCATAGAAATAGAGTAATGCATCACTAACCCAACCCACACAATTACTATAAAGTTTCAAAAATGGTTTGACTTTTCTGACATTTATAAAGCTAAAGAAGAAAAGCACTGAGTGATACAAAACCCTGATAGATTAAAATCCAGACAAATGCACAATCTAAAAAGAAAATGTCTGAAAGCTACTGGCATAGGATTTCATTTAAAAATTGTATTTTCCATGCTCTTCGTTTTTCAGAAAGAAGTCTGTACAATAGTCTTTTGAATCCAAAGCTTCATTTAAAAGTTTGGTGGAAGCATCCACCAGACTTATGGAGAGATGAGTCGTTCCTTTATTGGTGATTCACAGTTGTTGTTTTGGTTTTTTTTTCAAGCACTTTATGGAGGATAAAGAGTTTCGATGGGGTTTAGGTAGGTAATTCAGAGGGATCACCATTTAACCAAGGGAGTATCAGGAATTGTAACGACTCAAAGGGAAGGATAAAAAAAAACAAAAAAAACGCTCTTATTACAGAATAGTAATGAAGTATAGATTTCCCTTGAAAAAGCACATTGAAGTAAAAACTGCTAAATCTGCTTTCCTATGTTTGGATTTATAACTTCACAAGGTGGTGAGAGTAAAGAATGACAGATGAGAAAAATTTTTGCAGGTTTCCAAAATAAATGGTGAAGAAACATTTAAGTTCCAAGCAATTCAGCCTTGTTGGACTAACTATTTAATGATGATTCACAAAAATAAAACAGCTAAACAACAGCTAAACAGAAAAGCGGATCATCATCTTCTGTACGTTAGAAACTATGTCCAGAGTGAGTTGGGTTGGTTTTGTTGAAAAGTCAGACTTGCTGCTGTAAAATTTGTGCAAGTCATTGTTGCGCAATTCCTGGCACAACTCTGTAGCAAATCAGACTTTATTATTACCATCGAGCAGAAATCCCCTCCGTCTGTTTTGAACTTATTTCTCAAGCACCTGAATTGCATCAGCTGTGCCATCTAATCTTAGCTATTGCATTTCCTTGTAATATTTGCAGGGTTGGGTTGAGTCCTCTTCAAAGTAAATACAGAGTGAAGAGTGACGTATCTGTGTGGGGGCGTATACACACAGGGCCTGATTTCTCTCTCTCCTTTGTCTCCATTGGGTGACACGTGGTTTATAGTAAGGAAATGTTTTTGTCTTCCTTTTTCTATCATTTGCTTTCTTGCATGCCAAGGAAACAAAGAAGCTTCTTATTGTTAGGCGGAAACTTAACAGTTATGTTCCTCGAAATTGCACATCCTCTTAATTCCTTAACCAGTCAGACCTTCTTTGTGGGAAATTGCAAAACCCAAGACATACCTGTCCAACAGGTCGCGCATTAAATCACTTTTTTGTCAGGAATTGTGTTAGAACTTAAGTCTCTGCTATTTTGTTGCATCCATTTTTCCTGACAAGAAAGTAGACATTAGAAAGCACAGTAAAATGGGCTTTGTTGATTAAGTTTTCCCTGAAATAATCAAATCTTACACCAACTGTTGTTTGTTCTTTTTTTTTTTTTTTTTTTTTGCTGTGATATATCAATTTTTGAACTAGTATGGCAAAGTGGTTCACAGGTATAAGATCCACACAGGATGATGACTAAATTACTTGATATCAGTTTGTGTTGCTTGTAGCCGTTAGCCTGTTCAGGGAGTGCAGAGATCTGGCAGATCCTTTTAGTTTTCCAACTTGCAGCTAGAAATATCTTTAAGTTGGGTTTTAATCCGTCTTGCCATTTCAGAAGTAAATTCAATGCGGTCAGTGGTACTTCCTGGTTCACTGGTGTCTGCTTCAGTGTCCACTGTGGGGTTTGGTTTTAGCTATTTGGACTTATTAGCTCCCCTCTTATCTCTGTGACTCTACTAAAGGATTCACCAGGGTTATTTGTACCACAGTTTGTTAACTATGGTTGTAATTATTCAAGTAACTCTTTCTATTTTTACTTTTTTTTTATTGTGACAAGTGTCAGATGGGATTTCCCTTTGCTATTTTATAGGTAGCTACATTTTTCCCCAACCTTTTGAAAGTTCATTTGTGCGTAATATATGCTCTAAACACGCTAAGCATTATCTACAGAGATTGTTTTTTTGAAGTGTGTGAAAATGTACCACTTGGCATAAAAGAAAATCGGCTAGTTATTCTTTGCTAACGCTAACGTTAACGCTGTTGAGGCATAACAAACTCACCTGGCATCATATGACTGCAGGTGCTGTTGAATAGATGTCAATTTGAGATTGCTTGGAGAAGCTGAGTAAGGAATTTTACAGCAAATTGAAATGTTTTATTTAACTTTACATATATATATATATAAAAAAAACTGTTAACACCGATTAATAATGGGCTCTTTGAAATGAGCTCCTCCAGACAATTTAGCCCCTTTAGAAAAGTGAAGACGTTACCAGCGCAGGGCTCCTAATTCGCCATTGTACATCTTGTTGCACTTGCTGCCCTCATGGTAAATCTAGCTGACTGCTGGGACTGGGTACGTCACTCTGTAAAGAGATGTAGATGATCCCTGATCCTGATCCTGCCTCCTCATGCTCTGGCGGGTTTATCCAGCCTCACGAGGGCAACACGAAGCAAAGCAGAAAGCTGACCACTGCGCATAAAGTAGCCACGACAGGAAGTGAAAGCGGAGATCCAGATATGCTCCCATAACAATGATGTGACGAAGGAGATACGGCGGGATCTTATCTTCCATGTGTTCCCATGCCTTGGCCTCATGTTGACTTTGCTGAGCATTGCTAAAAGAGCATAATTCAGGTTTCTTTGTGTCGCTCAAGCCTGCTTCACACACCGGCCGCGCACTCGCTTCCTCTGCTGCATCCTGGGTGTCCCTGCACCACCTCTGGTAGTTTTCCCTTTATTAAGCCCTCCCTGTCCCAGGCCACCGTGTGAAGTGATTAATGCTGCTCCACGGCCAGCAGGAAACCTGAAACATGAACTTAGTTTTGCTCTCCCCGTGCATTCAGTGGTTTTCTGAGGACTTTTTTCGTTGCACTACGTGGCCTGTCTCCATGCACCTAGCTGCATTTCTATACCTGCTGCAAAGGTGGAGAAAAGGAAAAAAAAAACTGCTGAGCCGTGTTCTTGGAACGCCCCCTTAACCTCATTTCCCACACGTGTGGTGTGATTGTGCTGCAGTGAATGAAAGCAGCTGCACCCTGTGAGTTTCAGAAGTGTCTGAACAGACGTAAACATACTTGTTGCCACTCCTCGTTCAGATGAGTAAGAAGTCTTACAATTAGTTGTAATGTTGTATTGGTAGCATAACCCTCACACTGAAACTGTGGAAAAATACAACCATTTGAGTTCAGTTTATTATTCATTCTGGGGGAAAAACCATCTAGTGCTATATGCTTATTAGTAATTCATGACTTCCTCATTCCTTTTGGTATAAATATGAAGTCAATTTCCTTTAGCCCCCAGTTACTTAGTTGGAAGATGTGTCACTTATATCTCGGTACCAGGGAGTAACAGATGTCTTAATAACAAACTTTAGGCATCAGCAGATTGGAAACTTTTTTGTCCAAAAGTTTAGCTAACTCCACTGAGACTTCAAGTGAAACTGTGTGGTTTGGTAAGATCGACCTAAAATTGAGCTGTTTGGTAATAAACCCTCAAGGTGGTTTTGGTGGGAAAACTCCCCTATTGTGGGACTTGTGTCATGCTGTGGGCCTGCTTCTCTTCAAATGGTGATAAGGGCTTTGTTAAAGAACTTAATGAAGGACTGAAGCGCTGTGCGTCTGCTTCTCTTCAAATGGTGATAAGGTCTTTGTTAAAGAACTTAATGAAGAACTAAAGCACCTTGTTCTAAGCTTTACGTCATACAGAGAGTCTAGATCTTTGGGTATTGAGAGACGATTGCTTGTTGGAGGCTTGGCGTTTAACTTTTAAATGATTGGATCTGAGTTTAACCAGTGGCTAGGCAGTGATGTATGTAAATTGAATCAGCTCGATGAAGCTTACTGGAAAATGTGTGTGCTGTAAACAACCCTATGGGCAAAAGGGCCACGACATCTTTGCGTTGTACCTCTGTCATCTCACATCCAGATATATGCAATAAAATGTCTTACGCATACTGCGACTTTAATTGCTCAACATATAGAAATGTGGCCGACACAGACCGAATGTCTTCGTTCACATCCTCCACTCAGACAAATCAAGCTCAATGGGAGAAATCCTAGATGGAGCACTGATAGGAGATGAGAATCATGCGGAATTGCATAGGAAGGATACGACCAAGATTTGAAGATTTTAATTCGAAATTACAAAAACACGTTTTTGGCATTAAAATAAAGTAGCACCAAGTGCACTGAACCATAAAGGAAGATTGTTGTGGTTAGAACAGCAGTAGAGTGTCATTGGTGTGAATGCAGTAGAGTGTCATTGGCATAACAATGAAAGTCACTGTTCATTACTTTTCAACGCAGACCGTTGATATGCAAAATGTTTAAGAGTGGGCCAAGAACTGATGTCTGGGGAACACATTTGGTTTTAAGAAAGAAATATGAGGAAGTACACAAAGCTTTCACACACACAATATGTTCTGAAAGTGAAAAGTCAAAGAAGAAGGCCTTACAAACTCTTGGCAACACAAGACTATAGAACAATCTTAGACCTAACCTGGCTCATCGCAGTGTGTATAAACATGGCCAAATCAACAAAAAAAATCTTCAGTGAATACAACAAACCACCGTAGCATAACACAAAAAGATGCCAAACATAAAAAGTGTGCTGATAATACTCATTCAAACTGTGTCAGTGAGGCTGCCCAGGAACAAGATCTGCACAAAAAGAAAACAGAGTGACATAATCAAGTCCTTGAAATGAGTGGTACTTTCAGTACAGTCTGTCCTGGAGGGGTGGAATATACAGCGCAGGCAGGAGAAACGGGCGGCTAGAAGATAACGCCGAGTCTTTCCACGTAACGTAGCGTCGTAGCACAACTGCTGTTTAATCAGCGACAAAAGGAGGGCAGAGATATTACTGAACGCACACTTCTCGTGACTTGTTTGATGTCTTGCTATCGGCGTAGTACCTCTGTCATCTCACGTCCAGATATCGTTATCCTCATGGGAAACTCAAACAAGTGTGTAAAGTAACTGAAGGAACACGCTGTATTCTTCCTGGCTTTGTTTACAGTGGCCAGCGCTGCCCCACTCTGATTAATTTGCAAGCTGACAAAAACCCCCTCCAGCCTCCCCTTCTGGCAAATTTCAGATGGGTTGATATCTTCTCAATCTAGATCAGTTTTAACGTGATTCTCTCATTTTGATTCTCTTCACACTTAAGACGGTTTTAATCGAACAAGCCAAGGTGCAGGTGATGAAAACTTTAGTCTGTGGCGCAAAGTACGAAATGCTTGTGGCAGACCGATTTTCTGTTTATAGAAAAGGTTGCTTGACTATTTTACGTCATGTGGCCTAAAGCAGCTTTTTATAGCCTGGATGTGTGTACTTTTACTGGACCAGGAGAGAGAGAGGGCGGGGGGAACCAAATTTTATTCCAAGCTCACAGGAACATCTTTAAGCAGCAGCTTGATAAAAAGGAACGAAGTCTAGAGCAGAGAAGAAAAGTCACCTAAGATGCTGTCTGGACCTGCATCCTTGTTTTATGCCCAAGATGCGGCTTATAACTGTGATTGAGAAAAAAAAAAGAAAAAAAAAAAGACTCACAATGACTTTCAGTTCTTACTCGGAGTCTGGTACTGACGCGTGTGCTGGCACGTTCAAGTGTGTCAGCTGCACTTGTGATACATGGAAAAAAACAATTGTTTGTAAAATAAATTCATGCTTCAAGCTACAGAGTAGGTTAATGAGGCTGTATCGGTTAGGTATGTTCAATAATATTGGAGGGAAAAAGTCAGACTCTAGTTTTGAATATATAATTAGTTGTGGAAGTTAATCCAATGTTACTAACTAACTAGCTGTGCAATCCCTTTACATCAGTGGTTGATAATTTCACCAGAAACTAGAAGAAGATCGCACTCCTCATCAATTATTTCATTTAAATCCCAGAAAAATTCAAATTAATTGATAAATGAGGTTTGATTAATTCTTGACTTATTTTCAGACCTTGTGGCTGCAGACACAAAGGTGTTAGGAGAAAGGTTTCCAGTTAAAATCTGATCTCGAGCGCATGTTGAAGCATGCAGCCCTACTACTAGAGTGCAGAGTGTAACTACACATCAGAGGAGGGAAACCATACGTAAATGTATTCCCACAACAAACCTTTCGGAGACACAGCGAACATGAGGAAGAACATGATCCGGCACAGAGGACCAGAGCTACGATGTAACAATTTAGATCAAAGCGGTTTCATCTGTCAGGATGGCCCAGTCAAAGTCCAGGCCTAAATCCAGTTGAGAATCCACCGCAGGGGAATTCAGAGATGCCATCCAGCTATTATGCCTATAAGCCACAGTGATTTCCAAGAAAGACATGGCTAAAACAGGACTTGCTAGAACAACATAGCTGGTACAGAGACACACCCCAATCAACCTGCTGATGGTTCTGAAAAGTACCGAGTCATGCACACTTGGCTAAACTTTCTAGATTTTTCTTTGTTAAATAAAAGGGGATTAATTATCTGCAACTGGTTTGGCAGATCAAATCCCAATTAAATGAGTATCGTTCATGACTGCAACATGACTTAAAAGTGGAGAAAGTTAGAAAAACTGCTCAACGAATGCTTTTTGAAATTTGATTTAGTTGAATAAACCTTTGGAAATAATGGCTGATTTACAGTGAAGAAACCCATTTCTAAAAAAATGTCCAATCTTTGGCATTTAATCACCAATGTTTTCCTTTTTTTTTGTCCAGCAGAATGGAAGATGAAGCAGTGCTGGACAGAGGAGCATCTTTTGTCAAGCATATCTGTGATGAAGAGGAAGTGGAAGGTAGGCGGAGTGCTGCTTTCTGACCCATTGTCCCGCTGGTTCAGACCTTAAAGCCTCGCTTGTCATGGCCTCTAGTGTTCGCACTGAGAAAAACGTGTCATCTTCCCACAAGTATCGACCCAGAAACTTGCATCAATGACGGATCTAATCCTTCTAAGATGACATTTTGCACACGACGGCCGTTCCAATCCTCCCATTGTCCGTCTGCTGAAGCCACAGAAGAATCCAGAGTCACCCACATGTATTTGCTGAGACATCCAACATGTTTACCCAACCGCCACTTAAAGGCTCACACAAAGCGAGAGGCACGTCGACGTTCTTGGCGCTTTGTCCCTCTGTTTGTCTGCTTTTAGCCTCTCCGCAATGGGAGTCCAGGGTTGGGTTTTTTTTAATCTCATCTCAGGTGCGCGTCGGTTTCTGCCATAATGCAGAAGATGTAATTAAAATCTGCGAGACATGCTTCAGGAATGCAGAGATTGAATAGGACAAAAAACCCCAAAAAAACAATAGAAACATGATTGTTTCACTCTGACTTAGTCAGCTGATCCCAGTATTTGTAAGAGTTTAACTCTCTTCTTCCCTCTAATTACTTCCTGGACGGGATAAACGATCATTTCCTGTACGAGCCTCTAATGTAGGGAGTAGTTGCTCTTATGACTGATGGCAAACTTGAACTCCCTGCTGATATTATTGGCTTGTGGATTAAAGGGGTACTTCATAGTTTTTCAAATATGGTTCTGTTAGAAGATTACCAGCTAAAGTCTTCCTTTCGGTATATAACCTTCCTGGTGTTTTTATTTAGTGTATATCCAGACCACTCAGGCAAGCTGACCAAATGTTAGTTTTTTTTATACATTTTTAAACTGTCACCATTATGCACTCAGGAAACGCAGATTGGAGACAGTGTGCCTGCGATTACCTTCCTGAGTGAAACGGATTCTAACAAATGAAATGCAAATGGTTTCCAGTGAGAATAACTTCCTCATAGAAAAAGGAGAGTATGTAAAATTTAATACTCAGATGAAATATCTGTAATGTTTTTTTTTTTACATCACTTTATTTTTATAAGCTACTTTGACTTGAAACACTTTACATTTTCTGATCGGAGTAAGTGTTTCACACAGGAAGATCACTGTTGGCGCACTGCTTGTTTTCTCCATTTCGCATGTAAATAATCATTAGCTACTCTGTAAATAACCATCCAATTCACATATGTTGATCATTTAAAGAGTCATCAAATAGTTCCCACATTAAGAGCTGTGATGTTTTTAAATTGGAGTTATTTTAAGATGGTAAAAGTCAGCTTTGACCTTTGCTCTTCTGGACCAGCGGTTAGCTTTAGCCTCCAGGACCAACTCATTTGGATTTATGCTAAATGAAGTCACTGAGGGAGCAGTCAGCATTATTATTCCTTCACCTCAGACTATTTGCAAAAATAGAAATATTTATGACTCTAAAAGATGTTGAAACATCCATAAATATCATGTTGGTTTACTGACATGAAAATAATTAATTTGGAGACTTAAACTCATTAAAAATTTCACTTATGATTTGCTGCTAACCGGAGAAAAGAGGCGAGAACATTTAACCTGCCTTACATGGACTTCCTGTTACTTTTGAGATCGATTTGAAAAAATCAATCAAGTCATGACATGTGCTACAAGTTTACTGAAGATTCGTTAAAACAGCTGCAGAAGGATTAAAAAAAAGCATCTTTTGTTAATTACGCCTCTGCCAACTTGCATTAACAAAGTTAACATTATTAACGTAAGATTTACGGCATTCCTTCTTACCCCATTAGTAGTTATTTTTATTTAACAGTTAAAATATTTTCATTCTAATTTTGATCAGTGAAGGTGTTTGCATTGCCTTGTTTAATTTCATTGCCTATTTTACTTTCCTGTATTTGGACAATCAGATTTTCAGCCATTGTTATGTAAAGCCTTTTGAGATGCAGCAACACTTTCGACAGAACCACACTTTAAAAATTCTGAACTATACCTTTAAATCTATCCCTAAGACGAGGATATATCCTATACAAAACCAGATTACTTGGGTCTCCATTGTTTTGTTTTTTCCTTTTGTTATTAAAATAATGCCTCCTCATCTATGAATATATCAGATCTTGATCTGTGCTCCTGGTGTGTTTCCGTTGTGCCGTCACAGGCCACCACACCGTGTACATCGGTGTGCACGTTCCCAAGAGCTACCACCGCAGGAGACGCCACAGACGCAAGTCCAACCACAAGGAGAAGCGGGAACGTGTCGAGCAGATTGTGGGAGCGTACAAGTCCGACGCGGAGAACGTCGACGACTCCTGCACGAGCATCCTGAAGCCCCTCAGTGAGTACATCTCGAATTGACTCTCAGATCTGATTAAAAAAAAAAAAAAAAAAAAACGTTCTATGTACGCCGACGCCTTCACTTCATAATCTACTCAGGAGGTTTTGGATACATTTCAACATTTCACCGCAAATCGTCGTCAAGTGTTTCTGCTGCTAGGGAAGCCGAACAAAGCCGATCGAGCATGGGAATAGGAGTGGGAAGACGGCACAGGCTAATCTTAAAATGACACCCGACTGGCCTAATGTGTGTAAAGTTAACACAAAGAGAGGTATTCTCTTACACCTGGGCGCTTAACCACTGCGCTGTGCTCTTTGGGGTTTTGTGGGAAAGGATTTAAAACCTAAGTACATGGAGGCAATTAAGTAGTTGGCCAGAAGCTGGAGAGGAAAGTCAGAGAATTACAGATGTCACCCAAAATGGATGAGGAGAAACTACAACACTACAGAAGTTAAGGACAATGTGAAACGTCCGTTATCGTTTCTCCTGCTGCTGAGAGAAAACACGCAGGATGTTTCGTCATGTTTCGATTCTTAGGAAAATCACTTTTTGGCCCAGTCTACTTCACATTGTTTAGTCATAAACACCGACATTAACAAGAGATGGCCTGCATACCTTATTTGTTGTTTTTTTTGGGGGTTCTTTTGTGAATTCTGGATGAGTCAGAGTTTTATTCCCGGAGTAATTTTTGGAGGTTGACACTCTTTGGAAGTTTTACAACCGTTTCATGTTTTCTCCATTCATCAAAAATTGATTTTTAAAGCCCCTAGTGTCTTAGAAATAGCTTTGTAACCCCTTTTCCAGACTAATGGGTGTCCGTTGATTTATTTCTCATCTTTACTTAAATTTTTGTAGATGATGGGGTTTTGACGAGGCTATTTTAGCTTACTTCATGTTGTCAGTGAGGCGCTATTCCTTGACTAATCACAATTGTCAGTGACTAGAAAAATCAGACCAAAAGATGATTAGTGACTATTACTTTATGATTTATTAATTTGTTCAAATAGGTTTTTTTTTCTTAATAAAATGATTTTTTTTTAACAGCCTTGTGTGTTCACTCTCGTTATAATTTCTTGATCTTAAGATTAGTTTGATCTGAAACATTTAAGTGCAACAAAAATGACAAAAACAGGATATATCTGTAAGGAAGAAAGAAATATATATTTTTGTTTGTGATGTATAAAACCTGCTATGGAACAAAATAAAAATTTTAATGAGCTTCACTGGTGGGAACGATCCAGCAACCTTCGAGTCAACATTATAATTTGGCATCAGTGTAGACTAAAAGATCCACTTACTGTAATTGTACAGGGGGGTTATCTTAACCCCAAGAGGTTTGCCCCAAAACATTTAAACTGCAAGCCGTATAATTATCACTCGCAGTGCTGGAATTTACCTAAAATATCTTGTAGGAATCTGTTTGAGGTGATCGTTAAGGTATTAAAATGAAGAGCCAGAGAAAAAGGTAAATCTCCCAACTGAACAGGGAATGTAGGGAAAAATGTCATAATACTTGAAAGTATGTGGGGAAGTAAACTGGTGATTAGAATGATGGTTTAAGTTCAGATGGGTTTGGATGATCTCTGTGATGAAATAACGATCAAATTAAATGGTATCGGAAAAGCTGAAACTAAGGATAAAACAATGTAGAGAAAAATAAGAGTGCATCAGAAAAATGAAGAGACTTGGTTTACAAACAGACTTAAACTGAAGAATTAGCAGAAAAAACCCGCCTCTTATTCTATGCTTTGCTTCGTAAAGATATCTTGGCTCTTGGATATTGAGAAATATTTGCTTTCTGGAGACGTGGACTCTTATTAGAGTTTTAAATGTTACCCAATTGCCAACATTTGTCCATGACGTAATCAAAACGCCGGTTAGATGCAAATGGCCTGGACCGTAAACAACCATCCTCCACTGCAGTGAGAGAAGTTAGGTGAACAAGGCAGCTGTTAATGATAATAAATGGACCGAAAAGCCTCTCTCAATTTCTCCGCTGCCGTTGCTAAAACTACAGGCAGACTATAGCGCAGAAAATCAACTTTATCCTTCACAACTTCTCCTTCTGTGTGTTGATTGGCCTGATAAATTCTACTGGACAAATCCAACTTAGTGGGAGAAAACTGATGGAGTACAGAGTGTAGATGAGAATCGAGCAGAATTGCATATTCCAGGCTACTAGTTACCATGTGCCTAGGGATTTTCTATGTGCTTTAAAGAAAAAACAGTGACAGAATGAAGCTAGCCTTTATTCTTACATGAAGATAAAACAGATTAAAGTGTATAAACATTCAGGTAAGATTTTACCTCTCTTTTAAACAGTTATCTTCATAAGACTGATGGGTGGTGCTGATTTGTTACCATGTCTAAACAGCTGAATATGTCCCTTTTGTAGGTAAGGGAGAATTGTAGCAGCCTGCAGCCAGCTGCTCTGCAGTAGACCTGGGAACATTACTCATACATCTGACACTTTCTCTGGCAAACTGTAGCAGCCTGAAATTTTAAATCCACGACAAACTTTGATATGAGTAACCAGCCCATGTTTACTCATAACCTGTCCACAGAACCCATATGGAAAAAATCCACAAAAAAAAAAAAAATAAATAAATTTCCTAAATGTACAGTTAGCATTCATTCCAGTAAGAGTTGATGGTGATTTTCCAAATGGTGCAAATGGATGAGCTAAATTCCTGCCCATGTTCTCAATAAAGAGGTTTCAGGGGCTCCAATGTCGGACGGTAGAAACAACTTCTCATTTGTTAACACCTGTACCAGCTGATGTAAAATAAGGCAATTTGCCCACTATGTCTTTTAAGAGTAACTTCTACATAGCAAGCTATCTGAAAACTAAAAAAAAAGGTCCAGAATTTACACTCAGAAATGTTTTTCCTGCGTTGTGTGGGATTACGAAGTGAAGCATCAGGACAGAAGGTCTGCAGGAATGTACAGCTGTTCTGCCTTCTCACAGTTGTTTTTTATCAATGTCAGCTGTTGCAGCCACATGATTGTTTCAGATCAAGTGAGTCTATTGAATATTGTGTGTAATGTTTGGACTGCAAATAAGGATGCATCTGAAATTCGTTGGGCTTCTTTGGCCAGAAGAACAAATATTTACTCTGTGCTCTTTTTTCCTTTTTGCAAAAATACAGAGAAGAATATGTTACTTTAAAACTGGTGGGAGGAGAGGGAAGACATCGGAAAGTTTCCCCCCCACGTTTTCCATTTCGTGCATTTGCGACATGAAGCCGTCGTCTCTCAGCCTCGACGCTGCAGACGTGCTCTTGGGTAATCCATTGTTGCTCCTCACGGTCTGGTGTCATGCAGCCTGTGTGCTTAGTCATCCGAAGATACCTTGATATGATAAGTGGCTTGGTTTCATTAATCTCCTTATCTTCATGTCTCAAGCCCAATTTAATTACTCTGAAAATCATTTGAATTTTAACACATGAGCCGGAGAATGCGCCCCTGACTGCCATGAGCGCCCTTAAAAACCCCTTAATTTTAACATTTTAGTAAAAGTGCATGGAAATATAACAAAAACACATTTAATTTTTTTCCATTTTTTTGCTCGTTTAATGAAAAGTTATCATTTTTGGCCGATTTTGGACTTCTAGACAAAGAGTGTGAACACCACTGCTTTAGAGATCCACCTGGAGTTTTTTTTTTTTTTTTCCCAAAATCTTTAATCTTATGCTGATCGAACCAAAACATACGGCTTCAGTTAAAGTCTCTGTACTGTTCAGCAAACTCTGCACATTTGTGATAGTTGAACCGTTCAATAAATTAGAACATTATTAAAAAGTTCATTTATTTCAGTAACTAAATGTGATCAGGTAACTTGTTTTGTTGTTTTAGCCTTTTTTTTCTGTCAATAAGAATGATTTTCCACTTATGGCCACTTAGTCATTTTAGATTTGAATATTACATCATCTTAATGAGAAAGTATGTTTAATACCTGCTTAAAGGTTATTTACAATAAAACCCCATTTGTTTTGATATGCAAGGATAATCAGAATATATTTTCTGAATTACTGATGTAGATATGGGCAAATTGTTGTAGTCATTTAATTAAAAAAACCCAGCATAACAGGAAGTAATGCTTTATAACTTTATTCTGACTGACGGAAAGTTAATTAGAACTTAGAGAAATTGTTTTCAAAATAATTTTTGGGAGCTAATATTTCTAAAGAGCAACTATATCATAGAATGTATTATGTTATAGTAATTTTGGTAGGGCAACAAGAAAATATTTTATTTTAAGGCATTATTTATTTATTCATTCATTTTTTTTGTACATCTTTACCAGTGTTGCCAAAAAGGGTCTACGTCTGAGCCGACAAAATGAGTGTGTAATGTCTGAATGTAGTTTAAATCTTTAAAATTAAGTTTGGTCATGGACAAAAACGTAAGTCTGTGGGAAGCTATTTCATTTAGCAATTAAGCTTATAAGGCCTTTACAGCTGCTCTGTATAACTCAGTAAATAACACTATGAATCTAAATGGTTTCTTGTTACCTTAGAATCAGTTCAGTCCACTTATAGAGGCCTAGTTAATTATATAGTTATTAGGTAATACACAGATTAAATACAAAATAAAACATGATGAACCCTCCTGCTTTTTCCACGTTGGTAATTGCAACAGAAAGCCCAGACTAACGCTGGTTGTTCATTCATCGACTCGGTGTTGGGCTGTAAAACAGCAGGCAGCGAGAAACAAGTGCAACCAAACGTGAGCAGCGAAGAGCGACTGCAACGGAACATTAAATTCCTCCCAAACACACTCATCCATTCGCAGACTCCCACCTTCTTGTTGGAGTGTATCTCGGTAGGAAGCGTAAACAGTCTCGTAAGGTTGAGTGAGAGGACGGGCTCGTGTGTATGAAGAGCCACTGCCGGATTAAACATTTTTCCACTGTGGAGCCGTGAGCAACCCTGGTGACCCCATGGAAAATATTTGATGTTGGCTTTGGCTGTTTTGCCCTGTCCTGTCATGCCGTACGTAAGCTACGCCTCTTCCACTTTCTCAGGAGAAATAATCAGAAACTGGCTGTAATAAATACAGATTGGACCATTGCTCTCAGATGACTTATGCAGGATGTGTTAGAGTGAGGCACCATCGGATTAGATATGTGGGTAGCATTTCGTGCCGAACACGCAGTCCCGACTGAAAACACAAACACTTGCAGACAGTGCATACACAGCCGCCTTCCACTTCATAGATTTCCTGCTGTTTTGACCTTTATCTAAATCCCTGTAATCCTGTTGATTCATCCCACCACTTGTAAGCTGTTTCCAACCACAACTAAAGGTCTGGCTTTCGCTGAGCACCGGTTGTGGGCGACCTGAGACGTGCTTGGTGATTTGGTGCCCCGTGAGGTGGCGAGCAGTCCTGACGCTGGAGATGTCCCAGGGACGTCTTTGGTCAGATCGAGATGTTTCACACAGGGGTAATACCCTATAAGTCAATCTCCCTTGCACTTATCTTGACCTTACTGTAGCTTAATGTTAGATTGTACGAGTTTAAAAACGACTGTCCTAAATTAAGGTGACGGAGCGCTATTTCAGGATTAGAAGGTTACAAGCCATGGTACGTCGTCAAAGTAGACTGCTGACTTGTACTGTGTACAAAAAGAGCTTTAAAAATAGACTCCTATGCCTTGCTACTTAACACGGTTGCACAACTTTCCTGGTAGTGTTAACATGAGTTATTTCCTATTATACAATGGAAAACTCTCTGTATGTAGGATGCAAGACAAAGGGAATTATTGGTTTTAGAGTATGCCTGAGCTTAATTCAAAGAAGAGCAAGAAGATAAATAAATGCTAATGCATGCCACTAAACTTGATGATTTCCTGTTTAAGATTTCACTTTTCTCAGAAGGGAAGGGGAACGTTTTCCTCCTATGGGTGTGCTGCCAGAGTTTTCCCATCAAGCATCAATGGCTCTTTTCATACCAAACTCCGGATACAGAGTGTGTATCTAGCCTCTCTTGTAGATAACCAGAACATTACATTGTAACGATGAGAGTGAGACAGGGTTTCCTTTTTCCAGAAATACTCAACCAGTATCGTTGCATTTCCTAGGGTGTTCCTTACATGTGCTGGTACCCCCCAAAGGCCTCAGGAGCTGGTGTTTGGTTTGTAGGAGCTATGACATCACCCCGGTGAAATTTCTGAACACTTAACTCGTGCAGAATTCCTGCAGCTGTACGATGCACGTACCACCCGTCTAGAACGCCCCACCCCCACCGCCCAAGTCAAAGGCCAGATTCAAACCTGCCCTTTGACTTTAGCATTCCATGGCTCGCCGTTTCTTCCTTTCGAGACATTCCTTGTTGGATTTGCAATTGTGCTTTGGGAGGAGTATATGACTTAATGCTTCACCTCCAGTGCAAGCATTAAGCATTAAGCGTTTGTTCAGGGGAACAAACGCTTTCCCCTGAACAGTCCTGCTGCATGAGGCTATATTTTTAGTACTTAACAACCAGGTGCTAAGTACCTGGGGTATTAAAGAAATCTCAAATTGTAATGTTTCCACTGCCGTGGTTCATGGTTAGAGGTTTCTCTTGTGCAGAAATGATCAGAAGATGAATTGATCGGTTTGGTTTGTCTGTCGAAAGTATTTTTTCACCATAAATGTCTTTTCCCATACAAAGCTATGCAGATCCAGTTTTTTCTATATTTTTTATAAACACTTCAACATAATATTCAAGTGTATGGCAACTTGCTTATCCTTTTTTTTTTTTTTTTTTTTTTTGGGGTTTTTTAATTTTTGCATTTGCTTGTTCTTTTAATCTTTTACAGTATGAATATGCCAACCCTTTCAGTTCTTGATTAAACCTTTGTTTCTTTTGCCAAGGTTTTAAGGTGGCACAATGTTTTTTTTTGTTTTTTTAATAAAAACTCTGTTATACCACATAATGAGTAAATGTAGGAAACTGCAGGTTTTGTGTGACATGCAACTTAGGTTTTCCTTCCTGGGAAAAAGAAAATGATGAACAATATCCAACCTGTACGTTTTTGTCAAGTTCTCGTTTGTTGATGAACATTTCAGCTAATTCCAATTTCATTTTAAGAACTATAAAATCAATGTTTAAAAATGCTTCTGAGCCTTCCTGCTGTAAAACATCTTTAATTGTTACCTTTGTTAGTATGAGACCCAATGAATCTCACACTGCCGAGAAAGCAGTTATCATGTCTATAGTAGCAATTAGCTCAGCTAGCGTTTCTAAAACAACTGTCTGTGTGTATTCTCACTCTGAGGCTAAAGATCCTTCCTGAAATGTGAGATTTAAAGGGAAGGATTGAAATAGAGAAACTTTTCTGTGCTCCGTTCTGCCTTACTGTAACCTGTTGAACGTTTCCTCTGTGACGCGTGTTGTCATCCAATATCTTGGTATTTCAAGCATTTCTGTGTATGGAAGAAGATATCTAGATATTGTCACTTAGGTTTTGTGACATAACAGACAATTAGATTTTAATAACTCTTTTATAAAAGAAAAAAAACTTTTCTTTTTAGATTTTTCACCCTGAGAGTAAAGGACAAATTGGCTACTGTAAAATAACCAATCTCCACATGTAATGATACCTTTGAATTCAGATTTAATATGCACTTGTGAAATGTTTTGAAAGTTGCACGAATTAACTCTTTATTTGCACTTCTTACAGTTTATAGCTCACTAACCCAGTGGCCAACATAGCATTGTACCATCTTCATATCTTAGCATGGTCCTTTACTCTTTGAATGCAGACGTTTGGGACTAACATGTTGTTTTTGTTTTGCCAACTTCAGATAAAATTGTCCCACAGCAATTAACAAAACCTGATTTTTCAAACTATTATTTTTTAACACATTCAACATGTGTGTGACGACATTCCTCAATTCAAGCTTTGTTTTGCAAGACAGCGCAGGTACGAAACATGCTTTACTTGATTTTGAGAGTCCTAACCTCGCAACTCTTCCCTGTGTAGTTTCTCCAGCTGAGAGGATTCGGTTCATTCTGGGAGAGGAGGATGACGGCCCGCCGCCCCCGCAGCTCTTCACAGAGCTGGACGAGCTCCTGTCCGTGGACGGCCAGGAGCTGGAATGGAAAGAAACGGCCAGGTGAGCCACTCGGCTGCCGGCCCCTCGGCCCAACTCCTCACTGCTCTTCAATGGGCAGAGTTGGGAGAAATTTCCTGCTTCACAGTCCTGAATGTGGAACACAATCCCAACATGTTTTATGATGGTGTAAGGAAATAGGTTGCACTCCAGTGAACTCCCAGTATGTTCTTATCTGATCGCGTTTTGCGCTACCTGCCCTGTGAGACCAGGAAAGGGCTCAAACTCCCACATGATCCCAACAGGATTTACTTTGGCACAGGCCCAACCTTTAAACTCTGTAACTACGTTTCCACGGCTTGTTTTTCAATGAGATACAGGCATCAGTTCGAGCTATTTCTAAAGAAAAGCGTGTTTCTGTAACGTTGACGCACGTAGTCAATGTTACAAGGCCGGAGAAATTTCCAAGGTGATAACAGATGCTCCTTACAAGTTAAAATTCGTTCCTATTTAAGGAAGCAAGGGTCAAATGGGAGTGTCTGCAGATGAACTCCTACAAGTGAATGGTGTCTCCTCTTTAGGCAAGACGGCAGGTCGCAGACATGTGGACGACGGCCAAAGGGATACTCTATCCCGAGAGGAAACCCCATCCTCTGGCCTCATGTGAATAGTTCTTTGTACCAGTGACATGTGATGCGTTATTATTAAAAAAAGAATCCTTGTCCCGGGGTTGTACCCTGAGGACAAGCTTAGCCAAGGTGCCAACGAAGTCTCGTTTCACCAAATGATCAGTGTGTGTGGTCTGAGCACCACCGAACACTGGCTTCATCCCTCTGGTACCTTTCTCCTTTTTTTTTTTACAGCCACTGATTTAAGTTTTTACCTGCAGGCTTTTGTTTACCATTTGGAGTGTGACCAATTCAAAAACAGGAGCTGTAGCAAAGACAAACACGCTCTGTGCCTTTTTGGGTGTTGTCCAAGCAACTCTTGACATTGTCCCTTGCCTCTTTGTCTTCATCGTGCTTCATCTAGGTGGATTAAGTTTGAGGAGAAGGTGGAGAAAGGTGGAGAGCGTTGGAGCAAGCCTCATGTCGCCACGCTGTCCTTACACAGCTTGATGGAGCTCAAAGCGTACATCGAGAAGGGGACAATCCTGCTAGACATGGAGGCGTCCACACTGCCACAAGTTGTCGGTCGGTGGAGTCGACGCACAAAAAAAATCCACTGTTTTGCGGACGTCGCTGTCCTAATCCTTCACGTCTCCATTTTACAGAGATGATCACCGACAGCCAGATTGAGACCGGTCAGCTGAAGGCAGACCTAAAGGAGAAGGTGGTGTACACGCTGTTACGAAAGCATCGCCACCAGACCAAGAAGTCCAACCTGCGCTCTCTTGCCGACATCGGCAAGAGCGTTTCCAGCGCAAGCCGGCTGTTTTCAAATCAGGAAAATGGTAATACCGATTTTCCTGGATTTTAGTTGTTGTCAATTTCAGCATTTCTTCCATTTATAGCCAAGTTTCTCCAAACACTAACCACCTTTTCTACACTAATAGTTTTCTGATCCAATCTCTTTTCCTTCTTTTCTTCTTCCCCGCCCTTCCAAACTCTTTCTTCTTTCCCTTTTTTCCTGCCTTTCTTCCCCTCTCTCTTGATCTTCCCGGGGTCTGTGCTGTCTTCCTGCGTCCGGGGTGGGGACAGCACCGCGCTCCTCCTTCGATCACTCTGTGCCTTGTTTAATACCACAAGACGCGACGGAGTCATGCGAGGTCATGAGGAGCGCCAGCATGGGATACCTCTGTAAGTGAGGTCACAGCCCGCCAGCTGAGAAGCAGCACATGAGTGAAAACACGGGACAGAGCAGAGCCTCACTGACATTTACATTTAGACGCGTAGACTGACTCGAATGTGGACGCACTCTTACTAGAATGTACTAGAATATTTGTTGGGCAACAGAGATCGTTATCGTCTCTGTTTTCTGCCAATAACGGCGAAGGAGTAAAATTCCAAAGTTTACACTCTCTCTCTATTTGCCAATAGTTGCTTAAGCAGCATGTGTCTGCTGACGCCTACAAGCAGCAGCCCTGAGATGACCACACAGCCCAGCTCTCCTCGCTGACTGAACGGCCATCTGGCATTACTTGTTAAGCTTAAGCCTTGCCACATTTAGCTGATATTTCTGGCTCCTTCTGTATGCCCGACTCATGCTTTTCTTTACTCTTGCTCACCTCCCGTAAGGCAGAAAATGTCTAATTCACTGCGTCATCCTGTCTTTTTGATTCAAACAATGCATATATGTATACGGTCTATCTGCAGGTAGCCCTACCACGACCCACCGGAACCTCACCTCCAACAGCCTGAGCGATTTCTCTGATAAACCAGAAAAGGATCAGGTAATGTGAAAGCACCATCCACATCCACATGTATAGATTTTTACCATAACCAGGCGGTTGCACCAACAGTTACCTCTCCAGACTTTTTATTTAATTCTCTCTTTCCGTCCTCCTCAGGGTGTATAGTTGAAATATAAACACAATTCTTGATTTTTTTCCAATTAAATATTCCTCTGGCTGTAAATATGGGTAAATTGAGTCGAGTGACTCTTCTTTGTGTGTTGCCGTGTCGATAAACATGCGAATGAATTGCATGAATATTATGTTCTCTAGTGTTTCCTATTTTGAAGATTCAGATTGACTATTTCTGCCACCGCCATGGTTCAGGACGGAGTAGCTCTCTGTAAGTTGTTATCATAGTGACGGTGACGGATCCACAGCAGGAGATAAAAGCAGGGCAGATCCGGTTAAAATGTAACAACTTTTAATAACTCTTTGGATGTGCTCAACCATTTTGGCCTTAACTACGTCCTTTTTTATTTATCCTTATTTTAGCTCTTTAACTGTCGTCTAATTTATTCACCGATTTGATGTAATACTATTGTTTACTTCTTATTAGTCATTTGATGGCCTCAGCTTAAAAAAATTTGACCTGAATAAAGAGCAGCAGGCACATGATTCCTTGGATGTGGGAAGCGGACAGCGGCAAAGCGTTTCTATCACAACACTGCCTAATTAACCAAAACCTCTCAACCATCTGATGCTAGTGCACACACACACATACAGATTGTTTTATGCTCTTATTTTATTTTTTACACTTGAAACCAAAGTCAAACAGTTGAACCCTTAGTGTGCTAAGATACAGATATTTGTTTTACAGAACAACTCCATTGCTTATTGATGATTCTAAGCATTTTGCTTGCAACACAATTGCACCACGTTTTGCTCATTTCGCACAGTTTCCTGATTGGGGAGGCAGTAGAGGGTTGTTGTCCTGGAGTGCATTGCCCTACCTCGATGAACTGGTGTAACTCCTGGGTGCAGTTGGCGGTACTTTTCACGCGGGTTCTTTTTTTGTCAAAGTAAAAGTCAGAATGAGTGCCTTCAACTACGAGTTCGAGGCAAGACGAGACTTTGCACCATGTCTTTAATGTGCTGCAATCTATGGGTGTTTTTAGGATTGTAACAAATAGGATAACATGTGTATTTGTCCCCTTGTCAACTACAAAGTAAGACTAGTGTAGACTTTGGATATACGTGCTTGTCAGCTTTGTTTATTGGATGGCATAAAGTCCAGATGCGTTTTGCCACATAATTCAAGTAAAGGGCAGACACCACCGCTGTTCTACATGCTTAAAGGCAATAAAAGCAACACTACTTTCTTTGTCTTGTCGGCATGTTTTCATAATCTTAAAATGGATATTGGATGAATCCTATGTGCTTCATAAACCATCTTGCAAGCTAAGTATTGATCCTGAGGGTATTCTATGTTATTCCACTGCCTCACACATTCACTCTGTCTTCTCTCTCTCTGATTTGTTCCACAGCTGAAGAATAAGTTCATGAAAAAGTTGCCCCGCGATGCCGAGGCATCAAACGTGCTGGTCGGAGAGGTGGACTTCCTGGAAACCCCGTTTGTTGCTTTTGTCCGTCTGCAGCAGGCCGTTATGCTGGGAGCGCTTACTGAAGTCCCCGTGCCCACGAGGTACTCTGCTGTAAAAATCCTCCCGTGACCTACTGATGTCGCACGGAAACATGAATTAAACAAAACAAAACTAAATGAATACTTTCATGTCGTACCTAGATTTATGTTTGTACTGTTGGGACCTAAAGGAAAGTCCAAGTCTTACCGAGAGATCGGAAGAGCAATCGCTACCCTGATGTCCGATGAGGTAAGTCGATATTGAGAATATGTTTTTTCTTAAAAACTATGGAAGAGATGTCCAGATCAAGATATTTCTTGTCTGCCAATACTAATTTAGTCATTTAAGAATAGACATTTGGTAAATACTAAGACCCAGTTTAGTAATACGCCAAAGGTAAAATAAAAATCAGTGTTTGCTACATGCTCCATTTCACCACCTGGTTTGTATTAGTTTTCTCCTGGTGTCAAATTTAACTGATTCACCAATAATGTTCATAATCTGTACAGTCTGCTGTCATTAATAAATTCCCCTCTTGCTCCTGCCGCAGATGTTTCCATGCTAGGCTAACGGTTGTTTTATAGTGTCACGCTTTGATTGTCGTCTCGTATTTTAAAGCAGTTCCAGGTGATCGTTTGTGGAAAACGGTTTAAAAAGTTGGTTTCTTGCTTCGTAAAGTTTACCTTATTTTCGCTTCGTACGTCTTAAACTTTAACGACCAGAGTTTCCGCTGCTTTCTGTGCAACCTTCTGAACATGGAGCACGTGACGAACCACGGAAAGGCAGAAAGCCACAGCAGCCAGTAAAGCATCTCTCTGCCCCGTTAACGTTATTGTAAAGGCCGAACACTAGGTTTGTTTTGGAAAACTCAGATTTGTTGGATCAGTAAAATGATGCGGTTAGACTATCTGGCACCCTGGCAAGCAGTGCAAAGGAACAAACAGGTTGTGATTTTATAAAATTGGCCACGTAGCTCGTTTTCTACCAATAAGGAAACAGTCCTGCTGTCGGCCAACTTCTAGCTGAAATTATAAGCAAAACGATTGGAATAAAGCATTTCTTCAATCTTCCTGCTTGGTGTCTTTCGTACACCTGCCACAGTATTTGTCAGAAAGATCGACGCCTTCAGCATTTTTAATACTGGGAGCACGTGGCCTGCATTTTTCCCACAGGCCTCAGCTCTCCCGTTCACATGCTCTCTGTTGATATAGTAGTTTTAGGAAGAGTTTGCTCTGGGTTTCCTCAAGTTAAACTTTACCCCCTCAGCTCCCACCAGAACGGTGGTGTCGCAGGTTTATCAGACGTTTGAAGTATTTTTGACTCGCTGCCTGACGTGTTGTTTAGTGGTAGTACTATACACACTGGGAGGCTCGGTGGTGGCGTAAACCCGTATGTGTGTGCGCATTGGGAAACATCTGCATAGCGGTGATTTTTAGGTGCCATAAATTACAGTCAGTGACGTGCTGTACCCTTCGCTCAGGGAAAACAAAGCTATTAGGAAATACTTTTTTTCCACTCAGTTGTTGAAGTTGCAGATTTTATTTGTTTATTTATTTTTTCTGTTTGTTTCTGTTTCCAGGCACTGGATTGCAAAAAGAAAAAAGAAAAGCACACGTTCATTTCTTAAATGGTAATCGGTCGGTTTTTGTTTCAATCGAAGGTGTTTCACGACATCGCCTACAAAGCGAAAGGCAGGAAGGACCTGCTGGCTGGAATCGATGAGTTCCTGGACGAAGTGATCGTCCTTCCTCCTGGCGAGTGGGACCCCGACATCAGAATCGAGCCGCCCAAGTCCCTTCCCTCCTCAGACAAAAGGTCTGATCTGATCCGCATTATATTCCAAATTAAAGAAGCTGCCATTCATTTGATTAGCCGCCACGTGACACCTTTTGTTTTAGTTTTGGACGCCTAACTTTGTATTTTCAGATTTTACATTAGCGAATGGAAACATTTGGACGAAGCCTTTAAAGTAAACAAACCGACTCAGCTGTTTGACATGTTGCGTAATGCATACGTTCCCGTCAGAGGCCTCACATCAAACAAAACCAAATAAGACCATGTGGGCGTGTGATCCTCTGAGAGCAGAACATTTAATTAAATATCAAAAGTGAAGCAATCTATTTTGACGTGAATGCCTTAGGATCTTGAGTAATATTCATAAAATCTGTTGTGTTTCCACAAAATGGATCACTGCTTCAAAGTAAAAAAAATATGTCTGCCAGAAGTGAAGAAGAGAGTTTCTTTAATAAGTGCTGGTCGTGTTTTTCTAAGTGCTGGTTGTGAGACTTTGCCACACAACAAAAGACAAATTTATTTTTGCTACGCATCTTTACGCTAAACATTTATTGAATCGTAGGCTCTTTTTTTTTCTTCTTTAATCTGAAGACAATAAATTTTTTTTGTGTGCTTTTAAAGAAAGAACATGTACGCCGGAGGAGAGGCTCCTCAGATGAACGGGGACACCCCCCACGATACGGGACACGGAGGCGGAGGAGGAGGAGGAGGGCACCAAGTGGGAGAGGAGCTGCAGTGCACAAAAAAGTAATTCGAATTTTTCATACCATTGTGAAATCATTATAAGTGGCGAGACAAGTTCAAATGAGAACGACAGGAGCTGATACCTTAAAAAAAAAAGAAGCATGGTATGTTTTTGAATTTTCTTGTGGAAAGTTTTTGACAGATGAGTGTATTAGCATCATTTTTTATAATCCTGATTGTCTCCAATTGCTGTCAGGATGACACATGTCTGGTGTCAAATGAAAGTCTTTCAGCCTTTGTTCTCCAGTAAACTTTTCAGTCAGGAACAAGGAACTACAGAACAATGGACGCACTTCACAGCTGAATAACCTTATTGTGTTTCTTTTGTTCAGAACATTCCCCGTCTTATGAAACGGTGACAGAAACGTATCCAGGCCAATCTTTATCACACCTTGTGGACCTCCAATGTCTTTGATCAAACTGAGCTGTCATGTGAAGCTGAAAAACTCCAACGGCTCTCTCTGTCTTTTTAAGGTTTTGCGGCGGTCTTATCCTGGACGTGAAGCGAAAGCTGCCGTTTTTCGCCAGCGACTTTTACGACGCCCTCCACATTCAGTCTCTGTCTGCCATCCTGTTCATCTATCTGGGCACGGTCACCAACGCAATCACGTTCGGAGGCTTGCTCGGAGACGCTACAGACAACATGCAGGTAGCCTTACTCGTCAAAATGCCTTCGTTTGATTAAGGAAGCGGGGAGGACATGAGGACGATGTATAAAGTGCAGTACCTGGGTGGCCGGATGTTACCTGTTAACTTTAAGTCATTTAAACAATCCCAAGTTTTGACGCAGAGTCAATGGACGCTGACTTGGCATCGGCCGTCAGCTGAGCTCATCGTTCCGTCATCGCTGCTCATGTTAAACCAATTTTGTCTCTTCAGCTGCTAAGCCATGCTAATTTAAGGCTTAGAAGCTCAAAGTAAATCCATTTGCTGAACCAAACTGCGGATTCCTTTCAGGAATTTCTAACTTATCTATAATACCACGCAGGGTCGGCCGCTGTCATCCACATGCACCTGTTAGGTGACGGCCTGTCTGGCGGGAGCCGTACTTGCGTTGGCCTCTGCTGTGACGGACACATGCAGAGAGCATCGGCCGTGTGCGGGGGATTTGCCAGAGCTGTAAATAACCACAGATCCAGATTACTCAGCCATTGTAGCCACAGCATGGGTGTTAAATGAACCCCCCACCTTCAATCCTGGACTTCATCACTCTAACGCAATCCTGTTTTATAATGTGGGTAAAGAGGGAATCCCTGCCCTGGGATAGCCTTTCTTAGTCATTGCTTCAGAGCAATGACTGCTGTTCATTGTTCTTCTCAACATTATGTTGTAAACGAATAAACATTTAATGGGCCCACCCCAATTTATGCTATCTCCAAGAAAAACTAAAGTGTCATCTGCATAAGAACAAATTTAGCGTCGACTTGTGACGGTAAAGCTGTACAATACTTGTGATAAAATGTGTTTCTGGTACATTTATAGTCATAATTTGCTTCAATTCTTCTCTCTGTCACCTCGGTGAAAACAACCTTAACTTGTTTTTGATGTGCGCCGCAGGGAGTGTTGGAAAGTTTCCTCGGTACGGCGCTGTCAGGAGCAGTGTTCTGCCTGCTAGCAGGTCAGCCCCTGACTATCCTCAGTAGTACAGGCCCGGTGCTTGTGTTCGAAAGACTTCTCTTCAATTTCAGCAAGTGAGTACCTCCCAGTGAACCCTAGTCAGTCACAGGATTTCTCCTTTAACTGGATAGTCATCATGCAAACATGATGTTAGGAATAAAGACAAGAGGGAAATTGCATTGAGAATCCAGAGCAGCAGCTCTATGGTATATGAAACTATCAACACGTAGAGCACGGATGTTTCTTTCTTTTTTTTTTTTTTTTAGATTGCTGCAAGTGGGCCGATAGTTCCTGCTGTAAATCTCTTGGCACTTATAGATTGTTTGCAGAACGGTTTGACTGTTAGCTTCCTGTTCTGATTGATTAGACAAGAACAGCGTTAAACCTTCTTATTTAGAACACGATGTTGGGCACACTGCAAAAAAACAACAAAAAAACATAAATAAACACTGGTTCCTGTAATAACGCTGAACTCAGCAGCGTTATTACGATGAGTGATCTTTCCTCACGCGATGATAAAAAATTGTACGTACAGAATCATTTCACAATCACCAAAGGCTGTGCAATGCCGACGTGTCTCTCTTGGCTCTGCTTTAAGCCCCTCAGTCGGTCTTCTAGCATTACCAGACAACATGCTGACTCTGTTCCGTTATCAATAATTCACTCTCATTTATTTTTGTGCTGTGAGTGGAGAATGTTGTGGGTGTCTGTGCCCTGCAAGCGGTTCCAGCGTTGGTAGCAGCTGCTAGGCTGCACACAAGCGTTTCTTGCCCTGCGCCACAGATGCTAAATAGATAAAAGCGTGTGGTGCAGTTGCATGTGGAGCCCTTTAATTTAGGGTTTTGCTTTCTCCATCGAAGAGCTGTCATGGGCCTGGCACGACATTATCATAATAACATGGTACTTAACCATGAAGGTATTTACACAAATATAGTTAGCAAAAATGTTAATTACTTTTATTTAAAACAGAAAAGTAGCAGTTATTTCTACTGCTGCTTAAATAATATGACATCAGCTACAACAGGTGCATCTAAAATCTTTGACTTGGAAATAGATGTTATTAATAGAATAGATGTTATTAATAGAATAGATCTTAGTAATAGAATAGATCTTATTAATAAAATTGCGTCTGTCAAAAGCAGGACATTGAGGAAGGTTGGAGATTATTTCAAAACTTCTAAAGTTGTAACCCAAGCCCAAGAAGCTAACACTAGCTTGTTAGTCAGCTAACATTAGCTTGTCTGCTGCAGCTAATGCTGCGTGGAGTTTGCTTAAAAAGAATGTTGTATCACAAGAGCTTTAGTTTACTGAGTTTGTGTTAAAAATCTGAATTCTCAGAGGCGTAGCGGTCTCTTTAAGTTGCCACTTTCACTGAAACTACTTTGTTTTTTGTCTCCCCCCCCCTCATCCGCACTCAGAGACAATGGTTTCGACTACCTCGAGTTTCGGCTGTGGATCGGCCTGTGGTCTGGTTTGTTCTGCTTGGTGCTGGTTGCCACCGATGCAAGCTTCCTGGTGCAGTACTTCACACGCTTCACAGAGGAAGGCTTCTCTGCGCTTATCAGCTTCATCTTCATCTATGACGCATTCAAGAAGATGATAAAGCTGGCCCACCACAACCCCATCAACTCGGAGTTTGATCACAACCTCATCACTCAGTACGACTGCCGCTGCGTAGCGGGTGCGTATCCCGCAGCTTGACAGTCCAAACCCGGTCACCGTGGTGCTGATTGATGTTGCTGAATTTGTCATGGTGTCGGCACTTGTGTGTTATTTACACGTCTGCGTTGGAAATAACAAATGACACCCCTGCTGACTTTCCCATCCTCTACAACAGATTTAAACTGACAAAGAGCGATTCAGCCGACATCAAAAGCATTCCCGCTTCACTGATTAGATATCATTGTTCCTTTTTTCTTTTTTTTCTTTTTTTTTTCCTTCTAGGTAATTCATCAACACTCCTTGATACTTCTGCCTGGACAAACCGTACCGATCTGGTATGTGGTGTCCTTGTCCTCTAAAAACACAAAATTGAACGGTGTTAACAGCCTGGATTCAGGGATCGGTTTTTCAAACTTTTTCTCACCCAACTCTTTGTTTACTCCCGGCCTCTCCAGCAGGAGAACGCCACCTGGGCGTCCCTGACCCAGCATCAGTGTAAGGAGTTCGGAGGGCTGCTGGTCGGAAAGGCCTGTGACTATGTACCTGACATTACCCTGATGTCCTTCATCCTGTTCCTTGGGACCTACACCTGCTCCATGGCTCTGAAGAAGTTCAAGACGAGTAGATTCTTCCCCACAACAGTGAGTGATGAACAATAGCTCATCTTTGACTGAGCTAAAGAACGGGCAAAGCTTTCGGTCTGTAATTCTGCAAACTGGTAGAGATACAGAAGAATTTCAGCTGTATTGGCAGCTAAAGGCTCTGCAGACTATCGACTCTAGGGGGTGCTATACCACTGGAAGCTGTGCTTCTGACATTTTTGATTGTACAACACCAGGCCCAAAATCGGGGTGTCTCTGAACCTTCAGAGACGCATAAAGACAGTTACAAAGTCGGCCTTCTATCACCTGAAGAACATTTCTAGGATCAAAGGACGAAAGTCCAAGCAAGATCTAGAAACTTATCCGTGTGTTTGTCTTTTGTCTACGCTGCATCCCCAGAAGCAAACATGGAGAAGCAGCATTCAGCTTTTATGCACCACAAATCCACAACAAACTTTCAGAAAACTGCAAAGATGCCAAAACACCTAGTTCTTTTTTTAAATCGAGACCAAAACCCAGTGGTTTAGAGTTATCTTTGATTAGTAATAGGTGGAACATTTTCAGCTATTTTTTTCCCCTTAAAATAAACTCTCTAACCTTCAGTGATGTCCCCTGTCCAGGTGAGGAAGCTCATCAGTGACTTTGCCATCATCTTGACCATTCTTCTCTTCTGTGGCATTGACGCCTTGGTCGGTGTGGACACTCCGAAGCTCATAGTGCCTAGTGAATTTAAGGTAATCGCTACACATTTCATATACACATAGATGCATGGTTTTCAATGTGGGCTTGACACCTTGGTGCTGGATATGCTTTAGACCAGGGTTGTCCAAACATTTTGACACACGGGCCAAAATCGTCGACTCAAAACGACTTGAAGGCCAAAAAATATTCTTATCAACTCAACAATAAACTAAGCATGTGATTTTTTTTAGTTAAACAAATAAAGTAGTCAGATTTGTTGTTGGGAAGGGGTGTGCATATTATTATTGCTACGAAAAAAGTTGTTTTGCAAATTGTCTAGGTATCAACTGGAAAAACTATAACCTTTAGTCATTTCTGAGCCATAAAATCAATATGCAGTTTATTTGAAAACTCTTGCTGTTTTAATCCATGTTAAATACATTAATTAGAAGCAGATTTGGATGCATCAAACTCAGCTTTTGAGTAAAAATGAATGGATGTGGTGCTTGCTTGCAAGAGAATGCAAAGAGCGTGGTCATTCAAAGACCAGTGATTGTTTTATTGCCAACATTTTTTTTTATTGTGAGAAAATCTGATAATTTTGCCCCAACTAAAAATGGAATAGTCTCCTTTTACATTCGACACCTGTGGTGGGTTGGCCAAACATGCCGTTCTTGAACTGAAGTCAGTTTGGGGGCCTCACACGGGCCCCCGGGACGCTGGACGCCCCCTCCACCTTAGACAAAGGCCGGTGCTGTGGTGAGCAGAGTGCTGTTTCCTTAGATTACACCGTTAATGATCCATGTTTCTGCAAGAAAGCCTCCCTAATTCCTTAAAGTCCCCTGCTCAATGTGCTCTTTGTAGTTTGCTCAGTTGGACACATATTACCTTGAAACTAAGACACAGGCATGCTTAGAAATTTCTGAGCTCAAATGTTGGACGGCTGGCTGGCAGGCCTCCCTTTCGGTGGAGGAGTGGGCAAAAGGTGATTACAGATGATGTGAGAACCGACGCTCTTCTCGTTGCGAGCACAGAGACGGCTTTCTTTGCCCGTATTAATGCGCAAGTAATCGAAACCTACGGAGAGTTTGGGTACCTGCTACCTTAATTTCATGCATCGGATGTTAGCCATGTTCTTGCATGTGGATTGTCCAGCAGAAGTATTGACCATTACAACTAATGCTTTTTTCCCCCTTTATTTTTCTTTATTCAGCCCACAAGTCCAGCACGGGGCTGGTTTATTCCTCCTTTTGGAGGAAACCCCTGGTGGGTGTACCTGGCAGCTGCACTTCCTGCCCTCTTGGTCACGATTCTGATCTTCATGGATCAGCAGATCACTGCAGTGATTGTGAACAGGAAAGAACACAAGCTAAAGGTAGGCAGTTCACCTGAACATTGTTAAATGTACGAAGAAGATCTTTATGTCTGTCGTACATCAGTAATCACATTTTGTTTTTAAGGAAAATTGAACATTTTGACCTTGTAAAGTACTCCAGTGACAAAAGGTTCATTTTTGAACCACCAACTTAAGAAATATTCTGGAGCTGTATATGATAACCACTTTTAAATTACATTGAGAAAAAGATGGTGAAGACAAAGAGCTCAGTAATAAATGAGGCGTTTAAGTACATGGGGGAGAAATGACTCTTTTTTTAAATTTAAGCTAGTTTTCATTCATTCACAAAGGTGGGTAGTGTAGAGAATAAAATCATTAAGTTCTGGCTCATTATAGTCTCTTGTGCTCCCTGATTCAATGATTCCATTCGTGGAAACAAAAGCCACACAGAGATGACAGTCAACGCTCCACGTCATACATTTTCAGAGTTTATTCTTACATTTAAAAGTGTAACATGACATCAACAACACAGACACTTCAAAGACGTCTTTGGAGAGTTGCAAAAGCAAATCTGGTTTGTTCCTCACGTGCACAAACTTTTATGGTAAAGACGTATTCTTCTCTTTAATTTATTCAAATAAGGCGTATCTTTGCTCATCCAACCAGGAGCCGTCTCGGACCCTCTTAAAAGTTAGAAACTCCCTACAATTTGTTTTCAAGATCGAACATCAGTTGTCCCTTTATCTAAACAAAGTGGAAGTGGAGCTTCTCCTCCATTGGCCTGAACTCATGTTGTTTTATGGCTCATCGCAGATCAGTGTGAAAGCTGGACCTTCTCCTGATTCTTTCCCACACAGACAAAAGGGCAGATCAAAAGATTCAGCAGGCAATCTGCTATAGCTACAGGTAACATAAACATTAGTCCAAAAACTATATTTAGGCTATGTCAATCAAGACATGTTGTTAAGTTTTAAAACTAGCATATTTTAAATGTATTTTCTTAACAGTATATACAATACAACACAAAAATATTCACAGCTGTTTAAGCTTTTTCCTTAAGTTATGTGAAAGGCCAACTCATTTAGTCAGTAGTGCCAGGCGTTTCACATTTTTACTCAAGTAAAAGTAAAAAGTAGTCCTCGGATTTAAAAAAAAAAAAAAAAAAAGTCTGGTTAAAAGGCAACTTGAGTACCGAGTAACTGATCAAAACTTCGATCACTTAATATTTAAAACAAATGACATCATTAGATAAACCAAAACCTAAAGTTATGTGGAAATGTTGGTATTTTAAAGACCAAAATGAAAATTCCTACAAATAACATAACTACAAAACAACCAAGTCCATCAAAAGAACAATTTTTTTCCCCCCAAAAAATTTTTTTTTCAATATAAAACACACAATGCAGGTGTGTGAATCTTTGGTTAAAATAAGCTTGTTTTGAATTCAACGAAGTCCCTCGTAGTGGGCCGAGTATCCAGAAATCTCTGTAGTAACAGTAGCGATCCTTCATTATTCAAGTAAAATTAAAAAATACATCATAGTAAAAACTTGCATCTACTCCAGTAGATGCAACCATCACAACCCTATCAAACCCGTTGTCTTCTCTGTTCGTGCTCAGAAAGGGGCCGGTTATCACCTGGACCTGTTCTGGGTGGCCATCCTGATGATTCTCTGCTCCTTCATGGGGTTGCCATGGTATGTAGCTGCTACCGTCATCTCCATCGCCCACATCGACTCTCTGAAAATGGAGACCCAGACCTCCGCCCCTGGAGAGCAGCCCAAGTTCCTGGGCGTCAGGTGAGTGGTTGCTTCATTTTTATATATTTCTTCTATCATATTTACGGCCCTTTTTTTTCACGTGTTTTCAAGTATTGGTGAGAAGTTCTGATCAGTTTCCATGACGTCGTCGTCGATCTCTATAGCTGACGACAGAAATTTCCATAACATCGTTTTTAATTAACTTTTACCTCCTTTTATGTGCTTAGAACCCATCATAAAGCTTCAGAAGTCAGAGTCCTTGCATGTGAAAACTTTCAGGCTTTACAAATGACGCTGATTTTCCTATTTCTTCCCCCCCCTCCATCCAGGGAACAAAGAGTCACTGGCATCTTTGTGTTCCTCCTGACAGGACTCTCCGTCTTCATGGCTCCTATCCTGAAGGTATTCCGTCCAGCTCCTAATTCCTCCATGGAAACGCGGATTACAGTCCGTCCCTTTTGGACGAGCTCTCGTCACTTGTCTTTATTTTTTAAAAATCATTTAAAATCTTCCGCTCATCCGATTAGAAGCCCCCGTACCTGAACTAATTCGATGTGAAATTCATCAGGACTTTAAGCTCCAGTTGGAGAAGAGTGTAGAGTTTCCATTCCCTCATTAAGCTGGGAAAGAACCTGAGCGGAGGCTGTTGTTGGAGCTGCTGCGCCCCCTGGTGGCCATTTATTTTCCAGGCGTGGAAAAGTAGTTTTCCCTCAAACTGTTGTCTAATCTGTTATCTGTGAGCTACTTTAAACTAGCTGGAGCTTTAACACACAAAACTATTCTATTTTCTTATTTATAATTTAACTTTAGCTGCTGATACTACATTCATCTGCATGTATAAAACGGATATCGTTTTTGCTTTGTTTTCTGCAGTTCATCCCGAAGCCTGTTCTCTATGGTGTGTTCCTCTATATGGGCGTGGCGTCTCTCAATGGTGTCCAGGTGAGTTGCTCCACTCTAACTAGCATTGGTACTTAGCTTATACTTTACAGTGCCTTTTTCATAGCCCTCTGTGCGTCTCACATTTGATGCCGCAATAATAAACTTCACAGTTGCTCGTTTTGTGCAGCAAACCATCAGGAAGTGGATAATTGTGAACATTTCTTTTTGTTACAAAAAGATGAATTGTCTAAGGAGGAAACTGTGCATTTAATTAAATACAAAATAAATTTGTGTGCCAGGATGGGCTGAACACAAATGCACAAATCCACACTTTTCAGAATATTGTTAGTATTTACAAAAACTCAAATCATTTTCTTTTCACAGTTATGCAAATACTCTGTTTTGGGCTGTCTCATACATTTCCCCGCCCTCCAAAAAGGTTTCCATTTACATTCAGTGTAGTTGCAACAGCAAAGAGGAGTTAATATTAGTATTGGTAGGCACTAGGTATTGTCATAGCAACAAATGTACATAACCTGAAGAGAGCCAAACTATTGAATGAGTAACTGTAACTATAAACCTTAATTGTATATTCTTGGCATATAAATACTGTTGTACCTTCAGTATCACCTGTTCTTGTGTAGATTCTGGTCCATCAGTGTTTAAATCACTGATCAAAAGTTGGGTATTCCTGCCAGAATTGAAACCAAACAGCTGAACAGAGATTCGTGACGGGCTGGCCCTCCTTTTGTAAAACGACAGGCTTGTTCTCTGTTGCTTTTTACTTCCAGTAAAACCAGTTAAGAACCAGTTCTCAGGCGCCAGCCTTTCTCTGAACGCTTTTGTGGAAAAAACCCCACAACAGAAGTACTGATTTCTTTTCATTTCACTTTTCTTCATCTTATTGTCTGAAAATCCCGACAGTTCATGGACCGTCTGCAGCTGCTCCTCATGCCAGCCAAGCACCAGCCGGACCTCATCTACCTGCGCCACGTCCCCCAGAGACGCATCCACCTCTTCACCTTCATCCAGGTCCTGTGCTTGGCTCTGCTCTGGATCCTCAAGTCCACCGTGGCCGCCATCATTTTCCCCGTCATGGTGAGGATCGCCTGACGTGTAGCCGAGTGAAAACTGAAGCGCAAAGGACAGGGCCAGACCGTGTGTCTGAAAAAACGTACCACGAGAAAAACGTCCGCTGGCATCGATTAAATGTCAATATCATTGATTGTTTATTATTTTTTGTTTTAAATATCTGAAATACTACCAAACTGGTAGCGTGACCTTTCCTGTTTTAGCCACGGTTTTCCATGCCATTGTACATTTTAAGCCGTTACGAGGCATGGTGGCGAAAACCGAAATTGTTGCCTTGCACATTACTCTGCAGGTTGTTGCTAGGTAACCAAAGAGTGAGTTAGTTGATGCCACCAATCTAATCATGAGAAGTTAAGC
>NW_015114168.1:127419-158944 GCF_001443285.1 Poecilia latipinna | reverse complement strand
TAGCCCATGAAGAAAATGTGTTCTTCCCAAAGACAGGCTGCAGCCAAGCAGCAGGTACAAAAGTCTGTGCAGCGTTTCATTTTTCTAAGAAGGCCAAGTATGGATCTGGGAATTATACTATATCCAATTTACGCTGCAATTTTTCTGCAGCAAGTTGCCGTCTACCAAACATCAATGCATGTATCTCAATCCAAAACCTTTAAGGATAAAAATTTAGAAGAAGCTCTGCGAGAATGAAAGCCGCATGGTCAATTGGAGTTTTAGCAGAGCTGACCTTTCCTCTACTGAGTGATGATGACGGGTGTCCAACCACTTTCGGAACCAGCTGTTAAGAAGCGTGCTAAGTGAAAAGCTAATTGCATACCTTTAGGGTTAAGAATTGTGTGTCACTGAATCTAAGAGCCTCACAAAGCAGTTTTGTTTGTCTCTTTATTTTTTACACTTCAACTGCCAACGAGCAGACCCGTTGGTCTGCCTTGACGGGTTCTACCTCTCCCGTGTTTGCTAGTTAAACGAATCATCACTTACTCACACAACATCAGTTCTCTGTTCCCTGTGTTTGTCACAAAGAAAAGCAGAAACCAATCTACCCTTTCAACCTTTAGAATTACCAAGCAGCACTCACTACCAACCACTCCGAGGTTAAGATTCAACACAGAGCCAATACGCTTTGAACCTACAGACGCAAAGTTTTGAACCAGCTTGAAATGCATCCTTAAAACGTTTACTTTGTGTTCTTGTGAACATCAGCCGTGAAATCTCATTTCTTTGTAAAAGGAATAATAACTTAAAGAAAAGTAAAAGTGTAAACATATTTATATTTCATCACGATTTATAAAAAGGAATGAAACTTAAAAAAAAAACACTGACATTACGTTATTATATTTTGTGTCCAGATGAACAAACTTACTCTAAGTTTGATGCAGCATTCTCACATTCCTATTTGCTTTATATCCTTTCAACGCATGTTTGAAAAGTTCAGTTCAGTCTAAGTACAGCAATAATAGTTCTGATTATGTGGCTTTTAAGACTGTTATAAAAGCTTCATCACCTGTGCTCTTCCAGCCAAACATAACAGCACTGAATCTTGATCCCATCACAAGAAAAATCCTAAATAAACACGTCTGTTTGTACACGTAGATTGGTATTACAACTATGACTGTTTACATCTGCTATTTTGTCTGAACATGAAGCAGGCAATGGTTTCTGTTTCGAGACAAGACAGGTATGCTAGAACATTAATACGGAAAGTCGTTGTTTGTTGTTATTTGCGTCCTAGGTAAGGCTATTATTGTTTGACATCCACATTTCATAATAGCTCATTTCTACTGTTCCCATATCATAATTAAGCCCTGGCAGAGGTTCCCCAATTATTATACTGGTATTAAGAATTCTTTTTGTGCTTCTGCCAGCTAATTTATCACATAATAAGCCTAGAAAATTTTTCAGCTGCGCATGGTAAATTACTTGGGGATAACGTTCAGTAATCCTGCAGTGAGACAGGCTAAAGAGCTCGGTGAGGAGGGGTAATTTTCAGCACGAGAACACAAGCACGAGGCATGTTTTCATCCTGATTCCCACGTTCTTGTCCCGGGAACTTTGTGGGGTTGCCATGGGAACAGATGAATTCTCGGGACAGCTCTGCTGCTGCCAGATGACCACCCCCTTCCCACCCCTTACCCCTGCCCTGGGCCGTACCTCCCTCCCTCTCTCCTGCCCTCCCTCTTTCTCCCCCACGTGAGTTTTCTTCCTCTTGGAACATTTTCCACGTCTGGAACTTCTGGAAAACAGTTTTGCAGCTGTGTTAACTTTACCAAATTCCCATTTGATGTCGCTGCTTTCCTTTCTCCCCGAAAAGCAACTTTATTCCTAGCATGCACGTGAGAGTTTTGAAAAGAAAGAAAGTTGATCATCAATTATATGTTGTAAAAAGGCCCACGAAAGCAGTGACTTCTTTAGGCTTATGAGTTAGACTTGAATAAACTGCTTACCAACACAGAGACATATAACATCCAAGCCGACAAGCATCTTCCGCTTGGTACAGAACGAGCCCTGGTCTTCGGGCTGGGTGAGGAAATGTATCCCTGCGCCGTTCTCCCTCCCTTCCCCGGAGCCTCCGCTGTCAGCCAACCGCAGCTGCAGCTCTGCGTCCCGGGGCAGCGTGCTGCAGTGCGTCCCGCTTGAGTTTAACTTCTGCATGTCTGGTAAAGTTTTTTTTTTTCTTCTTCTTTCTTTATGTATATACGTAGGTATAACTTTAAGAAAAAAAAAAGTTGAAGACAAATTAATTGCAGTCAGTTCGTCCTGTCGAGTGAAGAAAATTCCCCAAACTGTTCAGTGCGTCCGTCGGTGCAACAGATCCATGTCAGCTGAAGTTTGACAGCAGCAGCAGACCTCGGTCACCAACTGATCGACCGCTCCCCTTGAGGCAAAGTTTGTCATCAATAAGAAGTACAGGACGTGGGTAAGAGAAGCTGAGGAATCAAGCAGAGACCCGAAGGGAGCAGTACTCTCTAGATTAAGTTCACAACACATTTCTGAGTGGAAGCATGTTGTTCTGCTCGGTCCCTTGAATCATAACGACTTGAAGTTCTCACAGTGCTCCTCCCCTTTTATTTTGTTGGGCTCAAAACCCAATTACTGCTCATACCTGTTTTCTGTGAGCTGTTGCAGCTCTGGGTCTGAAATCGAAAGGGGCTCCGTCTGCAGACCCTGAAAATCGATGCGTATTGATCAGACTGTAACCCACATGTTACCCCCGCCCCTGACCTCCCCGCTGTTTGTCTGCTTCCATCCACTCAGATATTTCCTGAGGCGTTAAACTGTCCCACCCAGGTCAGGACGTGCCCCACTTACAGCTCCTGTTCTGTTCCACTAACAAACTCATAAAAGGACACTTTGTTTACAGCACATCGTTCAACTATGCTGTTCCTAATGTGCAAGTGGCTGCTGAGCTACGCTGTTCTGTACTTCAGTTGAGGAAATAAACCACGTTTTACAGTAAAAAAAAAAAAAAGGCTATGTCCTTTCACAGATGTCTCCAATAAGTAACAGAGTAAATACAAAAAGCTATTCTGAAATGGTGATTGCATCTATTGAAGGTAAAGTAAACAAACCAACCTGATCCTATGTGGAATTTTTTCCCCCGTTTTGTTGAATCATGAATTAATTATGATTAGCATTTTTTTTTGTTTTGCTTCGCTTTGACCCGCCACGCCCAGACCCGATTACTGCCTGACTTGTGAAATCATGAAACCCCTTTAGCAGAAACAACATGATTTACACACATCAGTCTGGAAGGAGCAAAAAGCTACTTCAGAGACTTTTGAGAGTCCAGGGAAGCAAAGTGAGAGCAATAAGTATTGAGCCACCCTACCACAATTACTCCATGGTGCATTGACAACTCAGCCAGGAGTTCATGAAAGAACCCAGAACAACATTGAAAGGATTGCAGCTCAAAATAAAGAATCACATTTGACATAATTGGCTTCCAGGGAGCAGTTACTTGGAAAATCCACCACTGACTCAAAAAAAAAAAAAAAAAAAAGCGACCAACCTTTACATTTATTTAGCATAAAAATATATTTTAATAAAGTGTCATTATTGCATTATTTTGGAAATAATGGCACTTTAATGCAAAGTTGGGACTTTTAATGGACTTTCAAGGCAACTTTTAAAGCAACTTTGCTTTAACAGTGTCATTATTTACAGAATGACACTTTATGACAACATTCATAAAGACTCTTTCATGTTCCTGAGAGACATTATTTCATGTTTATGACAGTGTCATGTCAGTCTTATGCACACCCCATCTAATAAAGTGTTTGTTTTTTTAAGAAGTACATAGCAGAAACAGCTAGACATGTCTTTTGCAGCGTGAAGGCCTGGGGCTTTGCTGCTTCAGGAACTGTGACTGATGGGAACCAAAAACAGGCTTTTGTTTTAGATTGACATAGTCCAAGTCTGATGTTAAATCTGAATAAGATGCTGTGGCATGGCCTTAATTAAGCCAGCCATTCTCTAACACCCTACAAAGAAACTGAATTAAAACAATTCTGCAAAGAAGAGTGGGCCAAATATCCTCCATGGGTCTGAAACCTGAGATCTCAAGACCAATATCCTAAAGCTTTTAATGTCTCTGCTTCAGTATAACAAATCAACTAAGAAAACCCGTATCAAGACTCTGTAGAACCTGGTTGCATGTTCTGGACTGAGGTTAATGGCTGAAGTTTCTACCAAGAGGGGTACAACCAGTTACACGTAGGGCCACATTAGTTCATATGTGGATTTTCCACTTTCTTTACCTCCTTGTTCCTTGAAGAATTGAGAGAGCCATGAGCTCATCCGGTGGTCAGTGGCTGAGAGGCAGAGCACACCTTGAACAGGTTGCCAGGTCATCACAGGGAAACAGGGACAATCATTCACGCTCATATATCTGGGCAATTTAGAGGTGACAGCAAACCTTACTTTCATATTTTTAGAATGTGAGAGGAAACCAGCATACTGAAAAAGAAGGAAGTTGTCTGGTTAGGGTCTGAGCCCAAGACCTCCTTCTGTCTGTCGAATAACCGTTCAGCAAAAACTAAAAAGTATCATTGAAAAAAATAAAAAACAGTGTTCTGTACATGCTCTGGTTACCTTTGTTATTTAATTTTGTTAACCAAGACATGCTAATTGGTTTTGGATAGTTTTCCTCATCCACAGAGTTCTGAAACTTAACTGTGTCTGCATACAAGAAAATACATGATTTCATTTCCATTGCCGGTAGAGATTCTGTAATTACTTATAGATGACACATTTATTTTCACTTTTTGGGTTATCCTGCCACCTGCTGAAAGCTCTCTGAAGGAGCAGGGGGAAAAAAAAGTCAAGATGTGATCGCTGTCACGGTTTGTGACAAAGGAATGCAAACAGCCTAAAGTTGTGAAACATGATGATTAATTGCACGCTGTGACTTTTTCTTTTTCCCTTTTCTTTTCCTCATTGACACATCATTGCAACATAGAAAAATTATTAATAAAATTAACAAAACGGCACACAAAAACCATAATTCCTCTAATAAAAACAAATAAAGCTTGATTTTCAATTGGACTGCTTTCAAATTATGTCATTTTTCATGCAATTAGATCGATCAGTGACGTATTTGCAGAAGTGTTCATACCCTATTCAAATTTAACGAACAATTGTATTTTAAAGTTCGTAGAACCACTTCTATCTGCAGTTACATCCTTTGTGATTTTTGTCGCAACTAAACAATGACATTCTTCTTTGCAAAATAGCTCCAGTGCAAACAGATTGAACATTGAGCATCAATCGATATCTGTTTTAAAATGTTGATTCTTAATTGGATTGTGGTCTGTGCTTTGTCTGGGCCGTTTGAAACTGGAGTGAATCCCCAGTGCGGAAATGGAGAAGAAGAGACCACTTTCCTCCTGGAGGTTTCAGTGCTGAAACCCAGTATTCGCAAAAAACAGAGGAAACCATGCTACGGAGAGAAGCCGCGGGGTCAGAGGTCATCCTCTTTGATTCAAATGGCCCAACTACCTTCTCAGACTGTTATATCTGGCTTGATTTCTGGGGACTTCCTCCATGTTACGATGATTCAGATGGTTCAGACACCAAAGAGAATTGAAAGAGACCATCTGTCTGGGGGAGCATAGTCGCAAGAAGAGTGGAAGTGAGAGCAGAAAGGAAGTCCATACAGACTCTTTCCCTCCCTGCAATGTTAGTCATGTTCATCTGCTCCTACGTATAAACTTCGAGAATTACCTTGAGACGAGTCGCTTGGGGTGTCTTGAGGCAGACAGACTTGTCACTGTCTTTTGTTTTTGATTAGAAATAAAATAATTCTTCACTTTTTAATTGAAAAAGACCTCACGTCTGGGAGCTTTTGTTTGGTAACTGTGTGTCTCTGTTTAATATAAGATTCAGGTCATGGGTGCCCAGCTTCAGCCCTCGTTTGAATCAAGTCCTCTGATTCAAACTTTATACCAAGATGAAATTACACAGAGGATTCCCTCGAAAAGCAATTGATTGATTATTTACTTAAAAGCAACAAAGTAAAGGGAATGTAAAACCAGTGTATCATAAGCTTTTTAGATTTTTATTGGTACAAGATTTTGAAATCTGTTTATCCTTTTCTTCCACTTCACAGTTATGTGCTACTTTGTCTTGGTAAATCACAATGAAATACATTGAAATTTCTGATATGACACATTTTGACTTTTTCAAGTAGGGGTACATTTATTTTATTGCTTTTCATAATTTAATTTTCTTTAAACATGAAATAGTTGCTTTACAAACTGCAGTAAAAAAAATTCAGCTTGGGAAAAAAGTAGTTTTGAAATAATAAACTGAAAAAAAGTATTCAGTTTTCTAGTAGAAATATATGTAGTAAAACAGTATATATAACAGCTAACAATGTCAATTTTTATATTTAACTTTTTTCTGTCATTTCCACTTATAACTAATGTTGTCTGAAGAAAATCTCCAGCTAATGAATTATCAGCCATTCTGCAAGAATTGTTTTATTTTCAAAGTCATTCACCAACAGTGAAAAAGATTGTCTATTACTGCCTATTAATCTTACTATTTATCATAAACCTTTGTGCATTTCTGACTGTCGTCCTCTAGATGGCTGTAATTCATCATACTTTAGAGAAAAGCACGGAGGAAGTAGCACATCGGTGTCTGTCACAGGAATAAAAGTTGATCAAATATGGACTGAGTCTAGTTTTACTGGTGAGATGTTTTCTCATGCAGTGTGTATCTCATGACATCAGTGTTGCTACCACATGTAGGTCTGTGTCAACATTTTCATTTTTCTGTGTTTGTTCAGTAGATTTTCCGGAAACTGACAGCATCGCGCTGATGTTGTTTCCCACGAGATACAACATGACTCCTTGTTTCCAACATGAATTTATCACGTCTCAGGTGTCCATCCTCACCCACTCTGACTTTGGTTCACAAGTTATTGTAAAACGTCTGCAGTACCAGTGCTTCCTCTGTTTTTCTCTAGTGAAACTGTGATTCATTCAGCTTAATGGCATTTGATTTTGACTTTTGTTTGGAAAGAGTTACATCATCTGAAAATGCAGAAGTAAGCAAAGCCAATCTACTCACACTTTGCTGAGATAGGCCTATTTTCTTCCTCATTTGCATTTTGTTTTTCATAAACACAAGGGAGGCCTTTTGACACGACACGACTTTGACGTGCACAGCTGAAGCTGACGTGACGTGACAAAAAGTTTATTTATTTATTTGTTCTAATTTAAAAAAAGAAAAAAATCTTTAACCGGGGTTTCAGGTATGGGGTTTTGCAAAAGACAGTTGGTCACCTATTCCATGTTATAGAGCTTCTTGATTCCTAGTTAAAAATGATAAAAGTACCTCAGCTCAATTATCATGTTGTCTTTTGGTCCTCCATAACGTTTGATGACACATACCTGAACCAGAGCCCATCCTGTTTTTCTGCCATAAAACTTTCCACGAGCACAGAACAAACGGAGAAAGTGAAACCACAAGCACTGACCTCAACTAGAATTTTTGTGCAGGTGGGAAATTTTGCGAGGTGCAAATAGTAAACAGAATGTTGTGACATTTTGTTAGCTGCTCACTTTATTTCTGCGTGACATTTAGGTCGCTATCACACACCATACTGTGTAGATTGAGAGATAAGGTAGATATTGGACCATTTTTTGATTTGGGGATTTTATGTAAATAGGATATAAGAAACTGATAGAATAGAGTACATTGTGTTTTTATTGTAGTGTAATTTTGCATAATCTTCTATCAGGTACTTTATTAGTTTCTGGTGTGTCCTTTCAGTTAAAAAAATGACAAACAAATTTGCTAATGATAATAATTCTTAACTTTATTATTATTATTATTATTATTATTATTATTATTATTATTATTATTATTATTATTATTATTTGATCTTGCCTCCTTTATTGTCATTCAGATTTGCTTTGATTGGCTAAACCTGGACATATGTCTGGGGAAAATACTTGATGAAGGAGAGGAAAGGTTACAGTGTTGGACTGTAGACACAAAGAAGGAAGTTTAATAATTCACATACGTTAATGTCAGTTGTTTTATCCTCTTCTTGTTCTCCCTGGCAGCCTTGTTCCTTATTTCGGTGTGACTTGTGGTGAGTGGGAAGGAAAGGGCCAGCCCCCAGATGCAGACACTATCTGGGCCTACTGTGTCTGCCTTCACTAGCACAAAAGGGAAAGTACCACTTGGATCACTTTTTTGTTCTGCAGATACACAGAGCCTACCATAAAACATCCTCAACGTATCACGCTCTGAGCTCAGGAAGCGACCTCACTCTGCTTGGGTGCACACCAGAGGAAACTCAGGACCTGTGCAGTCGTCACTTCTCAACATCTGTTTTCCTGCGTTGCCCCGGCTCAGACGGCTCTGAACGCAGCCATCGGACGGATCATGCCACAGAGGAGCCAGCATCCCCTGGTCTACGTCCTCCTGATTTGGATCAGTATTCTCACCGTAGCCCAGGTTATCTTCATCCCGTTTTTCTTCACACGGGGACAGGTGAGCTTTTATACACAAGTTCCTTATTTAAGCGTAGAGAGTAAAACTGTAGGATCAACAATATTGACACTAAATCTACAAGCAGTTATCTCAAATTTGAATGAATTAAAATGATAATGTCCTTACTGGCGTACATAAATACCTCAGCAGCGCTTCTGTTCTTTCATGTGGTTTAGGCAGTAGCTCAGCTGGTGAGAAACACACCTGTGCCTGTGGTAGTCAGTTGCGTAAAGACCCCCGCTACTGTTCTTAAGTAGTCACAGCTTTTTCTCAGAGTTCAGGCAGAAAATGTCTGACAAAAAAACAAACAAACAAAAAAAAAAAAAAAACATGCACTTTGCTGAGACGATACAAGACTATCTCTATAAATATTTAGCGGTCTAAGATCAGCCACGTCATACACAACCGTCGTTCTGAAAGCACGTTGTGCCAGATTTCTCTGTGGCATTTAGGGAACCTGAAGGAAGTTTTTGCTGGTGTAGAAAGGAAATTTTCATTTCCAGACACTATTTTGTAACTTCCTCTGGTGCCATGTATCATGGGTGTGTTTTGTGCTTCTGTTTCCTTTTCCAGCCTGCGAACATTAGCAATCCAATCTCATCCCCCTTACCGGTACAAAGTATATCGGTAAGAAGACTACATTTTCCATCTCTTGCTCCCGTTGACCTCACCACGTTCAATTGTTTAGTCTCATAATGTCATGAAACAATCTCATGGTGATCAAACTTCCTTAATTTGTGTTTGTTGATTATTGCATTTGCTTCTAACATTTGCAGTCCAGGTATTTAAGAAACCCAAATCCTGGAGAGCAAGCAGATTAATCTCGAATGACTTCCATTTCTTTCTGAGTTACTTGTGTCTGCCTAACCACTTTCCTCATGTCTTGGAGGAAGCTCAGTGACGTCATTGACACATTCGGGGAAATGCCACTAAACTAAACAGATGTCTCTTCATTTTCCTCTTTAAGATCTATTCTGTTCTCTCTCTCTCATGCGTAGGTGGTGGCCTAATCACCACATGAAATAAACTTTAAGTTTTATGTAGCTGCTCTGTTTGTGACATAAAGAAATGTAGCTTTCAAGACTAACTCCTATTGCTTTCTTTTTGACAGAAGCCCATTGAAATAGTCAACTTCAGAGCTCAAGGTAAACATTTTTGTTTGCATGAAAAATGTGTGACTGATTATTAGGCCTGTAGTTATCACTGCTGTTATAGTAAAGGTGCATTTTCAGTCATTTTATACACAACTCAGAAAACTTCCAGCTAATAGGAGTGTTTCTTTCATTCACAGAGACAGAACCACTCGAGAAAACCATTAAATGGGTAGTGGCAACAAAATCACACCTGATTTTTAATGGACCGGAAAATCGTATCAAGTTGCTGAAGGATGGACACTATATCGTAAATCTTCGAGTAACGCTGTGTGACACAACACAAGTCTCAGACAAGCTGTCTGTCACCCTCAAGCTGAGCGACAACACCAATCTGATTGGATGGATCAATGAAAAATCACACAGCACAGGCTTGCTCAGCAAGGTTACATTTCTGGCATCAGGGTCCTTTGTTGAGACAACTATTCAACATCCCACCTGTATTAACACCAGTACGACAGTGACTCATCTGGACATCCTTTGGCTGAACAAACTATAGTATTAGCTCCAATGAAAGTTTACAAATGGACCCTTCCCTCCGTAGAAATCCGTCTCTGAATAGAAGGTTATGCAGAGTTTGTTTGAAACTGATCTAAAGAGAAAGGGCAGAAGTTCCATAGAGTGTGGATTAAACAGGTAAATTTAACTTTGAGGATTTCTTTCAGAACATGGGGCCAAACCTCTTCTTCACAATTTCCAGTTTGACAATTTATCCTCAAGCAAAACCCGTCAGAAAAAGTTTTTGTATATTTATGAATCTCAGGGGTTGAAATCATCACTACAAATTGATTTTTTTTTCTCTATTTTATGCCTTATGGCTATTTTTTTTAATTACTATGTACAGATACACATCCAGTAGAATGACCAGAAAGTATGCTGTACCTCTGAGAAGGGAGGGCAAATAAGTTTTTGCTCATCTCTAATCTTAGTTCTCTGATAAAACCTTACTAAATTGTTTAGATGTTATTTCTTGGTTATTCTACATTACTATGTGATTAGCGATCTTCAAGAATGTTTTTTTACAGAAGTGCCAAAAATATTGGGAAGTAAACATTTGTTTCTTGAAATTGTATTTTATTTTCACCAATTCTTTCTAAATCCTGATTTATTGACTTTATTTGCAATGCGCTATGAATTTATATATTTATGTTGAAGCTATTTATTATTCTGACCGGACTTATTTACACCATGGACATTGTAAATATTAAATTTCCACCGATACTCAACGAATGTATAACCTTATGTGTTACTGTGTTTTTCTGTGCTCCACATATTTGTTAGTTTTTTTCTGTCGTGTTTCACTGGAATACACTTAAAATATTTTCATTATGACTGTCCACCTGACACTTTTCAAACTGGAAAATGTGGTTTCCTTTACTTGCTTTGAGGTCTTTTTGTGGTATCCTTGTTTATTTTTACAGTCAATCATGTTTTATTTTTGGATTACACCACCTACACAAGTGAGTTAATGTTTTAAATAATTATTTTTAAAGTGAAGTTTCTCATACAAGCTAAGCATCCCAAGTCATTGCTCATTTTACACATTCCGGTACGAAGAAATCTGTTTGTTTTTTTTGTTTTTTTGTTAATGCAGGTTTTGTCCTAGTGTTAATATGTACCAAATAAAAATATTGTTTTTAGTGCTTGATTTTCAGTTTGTTTTAATTTAGAAGTGATGAAAGAAGTTTCTTGGGCTTTCATAACCTGGTGTTAAAATTTTCAAGACAGCTCTGAAAATTGTGCTAGGTTCCCTTTCATTGGATGAATTAGCCGCAACGTGGAGCTAAATCAAGTCAAAACAATGACTTGCATCCATTGACTGAGTCACTTCTGAGACCCCAAATTTAAAGTGAAAGTGAGAGGTTAAACATTAATCATCCTGCATAGTCACCAAAAGAAAGTTACGCTGGGACCCTCCCTGTTGCTTTCGAGGAACGTGCCCTCCAGACAAAACACGGTGCACATCTTCTGTTTGAAAAGTGCACTTCATGACATCTATTGACCTAAATTAAAATGATTACCATCTGCTACAGAAAAGGTCACCGGAACATGACGTTAGTCATCACAGCCAGGAAAGATATTTTCCAAGTTGGTGAAAGTTTTTATTTTCCAAACCTCAGCAACAGAGTCATAACTTCTCAGGCTGCTCTTAACTGCTGCCTCCGAAGGTTTCGATTAAACTAAAGCGATATCCAGGGAGCTACAATAAAGTACAGATAAATACTCAGCTACGCCCACCCACTCTGTCTCATTTATTAGAGTCATTTGCACAACTTGGTCTGTCCCTACTTACTTTCCACAGCGCCGAGGCTGCGACTGCTGAAATAATTATCGGCCTTCTTTAAATTATTTCCACCAAAACCACACGGGGAAAGCTCAGGTGCAGCCGTTAAAAAGCACCTCTTAAAAACTTCCACGGCAATAATAGAATTGTTTTAATTCATTCTCTTTGGAAGGCATGAAAGTTCTGTTGACTAAATCTTAATTAACAGGACATCAAGTCAGAAGAGACCAAACTGCTCCAAAACCTCCTGTTTTTGTTCATCCATGTAGTAGTGGACCTGCTAGCGTTCTCTGGATCGTTGTCCTGCTCCATTATCCAAATGAACGTGAGCTTAAAGTCACAAATTGATGGTAAGGCATGAGGAACCTGAATTAATGGTCTCAATTACTGCAAGCTGCCCAATTCCTAATGAAGCAAAGCAGATCATCATCTATATGCAACATGTGGCAGAACGTATTCCCAAAAAGTTTAGAAAATATTCTCAAAAGTTCTAAGAGAATCTTAGAAATAACCCTGTAACCCTTTTCAGGCTGATAGATGTCAGAGATTTCACTTTCATCAGACTAGAGTGTAATGTGTTGCTTTTCCCAATTTTTTAGTCTTGGTTCTGTTGTTTGACTTGTTCAAATTGAGTCATTTCTTGATTTCACAACTGTGGCAGCAATCAGAAGCGGTTGAGGCCATAAAACTGAATAAAAAAAAAAAAAAAAGGGGTTAATCATAGTTAAGATTTCACAAGGTCAGCAATTGGGCTGAGATCTGGCTTAACATTTGGTTAAATTGACTTAGTTATCCTTTAAAAGCACTTTGGTTATCGGTCTAAAAATGTAAAAGTAAGAAGAAAAAACATGGAATAAATGTATTAAGGGAAAATACTTTTTCACAGAATCCAACTTAGAAGAAAATGACTCCCAGCTTAAACACTGTATACATTGTAACAATGATTCCAGTGAATACAAACCATGCAGTGACAAAAATTTAATTTATTTATCATAAAATTAATGGTAGGCAAAGCAAACACTATCTCACAGTGTTTTTCATTACTTCATTTTTTTTTAAATTTATTTATTTATTTTTTCCATTTCTGCCCGGTTTCATTCTGAATGTTCTGTGTCAGGAAAACGTGTCTCACATGGAACATCCCTGGAGCGAACTGCAGATCTGCAGTGCCTTCAAGAGGGTTTCATGTAAATCACTGTTTAACGCAAAATGGAAAAGCAGTGTAAAGATTCCTTGTGTTTCTTTGAACCACTTTCAAATATTTGAGAAATCCACCCTGTTTCAGTTCATCCAAGCTGTGGTATGTGAACGTTACTGCAAACTGAATGGAAGATGTTGATAACAACTCTATAAATATTCACTTAAAAAAGTAAATAAAATAAATAAAAAATAAAAAAATCCCAGCTATAGTGGGTCTTTTGCAACTGATGATGTTTGGATTAAAGTGGGGGCGTTCAGCTCAGAACAAACACCTGCTGCATGTTTCCCCTTCAAGAGCCCGACACAAGGGGACAGCATTTAGCCGTGGGCCATGAGAGGTGCGCCGCGGCCAACACTTTCACTTGTGCTTTCACTGAGAGAAAAAAAAAAAAAAAACAATTAACGACGTTTAACCTTGCTTCAACGTAGCATGTAAAAAAATAAGCATTTCATCAGCGTACCTGAGTCTGACTTCACAATTTGGCTTCACTGGAAGATAGTTTCATTGATTCAGAATATAACTGCAGACAGAGAAATCTCGTCCCACGCAAATTCTCTGTAAAAGTCAGATCAGGTTTAGAGTTTAATGATGATATGGCATGAATCCAAACCGCACAGCACATCACCCCCTCCTTCGAGACACTAGAGCTGCACACCTCACAGGACAGTCAGCGCTGGAACATGATGACTCATTCTTGAACATTCAAGACGACAGTGCAGAAACACCGGTAAGGGCCAACACACACACACACACACACGCACACTCATGAGTTGTTAATTGGTCGGATCGGGTTTGGCACCTTTCTCTCCAGTCAGGGTCTGGATGGGAAGTGCTTTTCTCATTTCACCAAAAAATAAATCCACACAGAGCGGCTGAGGGGAAATTAATTTGAGGCTCACGCCCACCATCATTCTCTCGCGTAGATACACACACACAGTCTGCGACAGTGCGTCTTTATCAGCCACCGTGCTCCAGGTCTGGGGTTGGAAAGTGAGTCAGGCATTCTGCTACTGACACCCCCCCCACCTCTCCGCGCCGCTCCCCTCCCCTCCCCAGCGGCCCCCACCACCACTTCCTCCTCAGTTTACAAATACACAAGTCAGTGGGTGTTTTCATAAGGCTTCTGCGAACCGTCACAAATGAAGGGAAAGAGTAAGAGTGACTCTGAGAGATATGAAGAGCGAAAAAAAATGCACTTCAAAGAGTGATGGGGCTTTCTTTCTTTTCTTTTCTTTTTTTTTATTTGTACAAACCAAGAAAGCGAATTTGTCATCAAGTCATGAATTGAAATTGCTCATTTGGAAGTTTACAGTCAACAAGAGCACATCCAGTTTTTGAGCAAAGAGCATAAACTGGACGCAGTGTCCCTTGCAAAAAAAACAAACAAAAAAAACAAAAAAAAAAAACCTGGATCTAATTTGATCTAATTGGATCTAATTTGTTTTTTTTTTTTCAAATTTTACTTTTCACCAGAAAACGTTCAGCTGCTGATGGCATTTTAGGTTAACGTGTTGAAGTGGTGATAACAAAAAACCCAATATGTACACTTTGTGGTTGGAGAGAGTGGGTGACACATTTTCTTTTACTGAGACCATTCTGCTTTTTGCTCAGCCTTGCCTGATATGACAGGAAATGAACTCAACTGCAGAAAGACAAACTTTTATTTGTTCAATATAGACTTTATTTCATTTTTTTTCTTGTATAAACACAGCACTGTTAACACAGTTTTATATATATATGAAAGGAATAAATAAATAATATTCATAATTTTTTGAAGCGGTAAAATAGAAAAATAAAAAAAGTGCACCATCCTCGTTTATGTTAGTAAATAATATTTAGCAACACAACAGTTAAATCTTTAATCAGCTTTCAAAGTTTTGATTTGAAGTAGATAAAAACGTCTTCAACGCTTTTGCTTTTACAATGCCTTTGCTCAGGTACAAAAAGGCAACTAAAAATGTCCCTAAGAAGAGTTATAAACTCTTTTTTTTATCTCCTGTCGGTCTGATATCTATATCATAAATGCACCAAACACATTCTCATAAGATTTGTGTCTCATAATCTGTGTTGTGTTGCTGACATGTACATAGACAGCATCATTTTGGTACAGGTAAAACACCCCGGCTAGGAAACTGTTGGAAAAACTCTTGGCTCCTTTGTCTGTCTTTGACGAGTACTCTCTGGCCTGCAGGAGGGGGATGCCTTTTCCGGCATACTTTTTAGTTTGCATCTCCACAGAATGGTAAAAAGCACCACCTAGTGTGAAGTAGACCTTGGAATAGATGTAGTAGTATCCCTCTTTCTGGATGACGAGTTTTTTGTCTTCGTAATTCATTTCATAGAGGAGAGGCTCTGCGATCTCGCTCCATGCCATGACGTGTGTGCCGTGACGGACGTCTTGGCCATCTAATGAACAAAACACGAGCAATGTTTAGAGAAGCTTTTTTGTTCTTGGTTTGAAAAATTGAACATTTCATTAGAAGAAGTTGCAAAACTGCTGGTTTCACCTGTGAGATGCGCAACCGGTTTGGATGGAGGAAGCCGACCCTCAAGGTCTGTAGTATCCGGCGGAGGGCTTCCTGTGTGACGGTAAGACACATTGTTTCCCGGTCAGAAGAATAGACCTCAAGACCGTTTATTATGCGAAACAGAAAATGCTGAGACATACCGTCGATTTGCATTGAGGCGGAACCTGAGGGGGCCTGCAACGATAAACACCAAAGGACATTCAGGCGGTTTAGCTTTGATCTGCGTGCATGCATGCTTTCTTGGCATGCAATCAAACACAGTTGCATGACCGCTGGTGCACATGAGGCTGCACTGGGATGTGGAAGGTGTTAAATCTAAGGCAGTTCAATGAATCATAACCTGTTTTTTTTTTTTTTTAAGCATATGCTAGCATTTGCTTTGTGTTAAGCAGTCATTGTAGGGGTTTTGGGTAAGGCTTGTACACGATGCATCTAAGGTAGATCATAATCACGACGCAGGAAATAGACCATTTCCTTGTCTATGCCATCTCTAATTTTTGCAGCATGTATGATGTGCAGACCCACAGAAAGTGAATTAATATTTCTCCTAAATCCAAAACCCGTGACTGCTGCTGCCCTCAGACATTTCATAGGAAGCCATACACAGAGTCTTCACTGTCCGCAGTCTGAGGGCAAAGAGCGTATGTATGTGTGGCCGACTCCAAAAGACGTCAGAGGAGTTCTGTATAAACCGGCGGATTTCTCCATCTGTGGTCCACTCTGTTCCTCTTTACCGTAAAATAAATGCAAGCTCAGCACTTATTGGAGTGGGATGTGGAGGGGGTGAGGGGGGGAACTTTCATGCACATGATCTGAGTAAATGTGAGTGTGGTTTCTGTCACAAGAGACCTTCATTTTTACTCACGTCTCAGTCTCAAGAGCCCCACACATGAACGTTATGAAGGGAGACGTTAAGAAAAGGAAACGTTAAGGTCGTGGAAAGCAGAAAACTGAAGTTTCCACGTTGGAAATCCAGTTAGGTGGAAAAGCAGATGAATTTTCTCTCAAATATCAATCAGCTCTTATTAACATGTGGATGAAAAAAAAAACTGTTAAATATAACCATATCTTTTGATTATGCTTTGAATTTGAATCCACATTTACACTAAGTTTGTGATCTAGATTTATCAGTCCACCTCACTGAGTCTTTTCCTTCACAGAGTCTAATTATTCAGTTTATTTCCAACATTTATAGTAAGCATACTTTAACAAGTTTAAATATAGACTCGTGATGTACTCATGATTCATGGAAAACTAAATATATCTATAAAAAAAAAAAGTAAAATAGCTGAGAAAATGAAAAAAGTGGGAGAAAAACATGAAACATGAAAATAATACTGAAAGCGAGAATTGGTAGTAAAGATGATTAAATTCTTATCATGAAAGTGAGATTCTACCAGCAGTGGGGTGAAAAGGTAAAGGTAATGGAACAGAAAATGTACAGTGAATCACACACACACACATACACACACAAAGACACACGCACACACAAATCACAGACTGATATTACACAGGTCTTTACGTGACACTCACATATTCAGATTGGTAGAGGCGATAGATGAAGACAGCTTCAAAGAACACGCCGAGCAGTGCCAGGGCCACCAGGATGAACAGCAGAGTCTGCGCCGCCCCGCCGTGCTTCTTCTGTTTGCCCAGGCGAGGCGGCACGGCCGGCCGGGTGGCATGGGTGTCCACTACAAACGCAGAGGGAACGCCGTCGTGAGCCATACGCCCCACGCCACTTTTGAAGTTGAAAAACATCTCAGACAGGAATGATCCTCCGGTGGTCAGAGCTGCCGTTTCCAAGGGGCTGAAGAGACCAAACTACAGTGGAAAGGCGGCGAGGTGCAACAAGATTGCAAAAAAAAAAAAAATGGGTGGGCTCACTTCTGGTTGGTCCAACTGAAGATGTCTCATGAGTAGTCAGAAACAGACAGCAACATGAATCTTAAGATGTATCACCACAGCACCTGTGAAAACTGGCAAAAGCTCCACTTTTTCTGAACTCATCAAAATGAAACTTTACATAAAGGTCGTTTCTCAGTTTAGAATATAAAGGCTGAAGTTAGACGACCATGTAAGTGAAGTGGAGCTCAGACAATGTGCATTTTAACCCCGTTTCACACCCTCCCACTTGACTGCAAAAGCTATGTCGTTCACACTTCCTCTCATCTGTACTCTCTCTTTGCGGCTTGTCTTCATGCTTTAGCAGCAACATTTGTGCCCAGAGTCAATCTTTTAGCCTCTTCTCATTCTCATCATTGTTCAGAGGAAATAAAGTCCAGTCGCACAGTTTTGGTATGACCACAAAAACATTTCTGTATGTTTTGAAAGCCGCAATATTCTATTCAAGGGGAAACGGCCCTAGTCCGGTTTTACAATTTGTCCAAGCAAAAAGCAAGATTAAAATGTTTTGTTTTTAAGGTAAAACAATCAGTGACTATGTTAAAGGTTTGATGTAATATAGTTAGAAATTGTCAAACTGACCCTTTACTCCTGAACTTTGTTCTTATTTTGTAGATTTTGTGACCTTCTAGTCCAGTTGAATAGCCTTTACTGATCCCATTGAACAACTTGTTGCACAATGGTCTTTTTTTCTGACCTCAAATGGTTCCTGAATGGTCTGCAGCGTAGAACGTGTCTATTTAACATCTACTTTAGTTTCCTGTCTTCTGTGTGGGTTTCCTTGTGTTCCTCATCAAGTTTATGTGAGGCAGGGTTAAAAGTTTATTGGCACTTTTCCGTTTTATTATATCACTTCTGCAATACAGACTCTCAATACGGATAGAAACTTTCTTCTTAATTCCTTCAAATAGACTTCTTTTCAGTGCGGCCAAAATGCTGCACTGCCTAAAGTATTAGATCAGTTATCCTTATGAGCTTGAAGTCAGATCTAGGGGTGTTCACATGGAAATATTTGTACATTCCACCAAGAGAACATTTATGAGGTCTAACACTGATGTTGGACCAGAGAACCAAATTCATTCCAAAGGTTTTATATCACCATCCAGACCAGTGAGGTTCATGTTTTCAAGAGGTTCTCTCTTTTACACCACGAACACGTCCACAACATTTTCTTTTGAGCTGCTTGTTGGTTGCTGACCACTTCCTCATAAAAGGATGTGTGGACACATTTAAATGATTTGCGCAGATGTCCTCATGTTTGCAAAGGATTTTCTGTTTAGAGATTTCAGAGTAAATAGGACAAAATGCACACCGTGTTTCTTTTCTTTTCTTTTTTTTTGAGGGGGGAGGGACATCTTTTTCTGTAAAAATGAATAAATAAATATCATTTATAATTTCTTAGTTTGCCAAAAGAAACCTGTAGCTTGGTAAGATGTGTCCTAGACGTAGAACATTTTTCAAGTCTCTGTAAAGAGTATATAGATCAGCAGACAGATCACCAGTTTTGACTGCGCTGTGGCGATGCACCCTACATATTTAAGAGAGAACACATCAAAACGAACTTAGACAAGTCTGGATGCCGCATGTGGCTTTAGTTAAAGGTCTGCAGGTGTAATCTGATATTCACTTCCTCCAAAACAACTGATTCATGACAGCCCGTGAATGCTGCTGAAACCAAATACTTACACCCAATAAAAACATTTTCTTCCCAAATTATTCCTGTTTCCTAAATGTCATAAATCTTTTAAGATTTTATTTTATTTTTTTTTTATGTACATACATTTTCTTAATAAAACCTTTTGGGTTTCCTTCCACAAGCTTCTCACTGCAACAGATTTCCAGTAAACTGCTGGAATAAACAATATGGAGTATTTCTATTGTTATTGTGGTATCTCAGCTAAGATACCAGGAAGAGAAAGTGTTAATGTTTGCGAGTCTGATTCATCATTGGGGTACAATTTCCACAAGGCTGGCGGAGACACATTCATCTGTTATATATGTAACAGTCTCCTTCCAAACCATGGTGGTTAGGAAGGCGGTTAGAAATCCGATAAACAAAACAAAAAGATAGAAGCTTAAGGAGATTTTTGGCTGAGGCTAGTGAAAACTGTCATTATCCAAAGTGAAACAAGTCTGAGGCTGAAAGGTCACCCAGAGAGGAAGAAGCCATTACTTCAAAAGCAACATACAAAGCCAAATTTCAGTTTCCAAATGCACTGAGCGGCAAAGACTTTGTTTTGACAACATGTCCTGTGGTTTGATGAAGCTTATTGGATCTAAGCATGACTCAGGCATACCAGATGTGCTGAAAAACTATTTACCAAAATTACTAACTACCCAAAACAGAAGTTTCAGATATGTATTTAAGTTTTGAATTTTATGAAAGCTATTTGTTTTTTCTTTCGTTTAGCAAAGACAAATTATTTTAAACATCCAGAATTAAAATCAGACATCAAGAAAATAAACGTCCTTTCATACAGTATCAGTAAATACTTGGTTTCACTTTCACTTATCCTTGTCAAAACTCATAGGGAGTTTTGAACATTTATTTAATTTATGAGTTTATGTTCATTTGTGTGTGCTGTGTGCTGAAAGAAATATGTGGGCCTGTACAGTTCAGATGTGCAGAACTAACAGCGCCTCCTAAAGTCAGAGGATATGATTTGTCGGGAACTGCTCTTCAGTTAAAAATGAAGGTAAGAGTTTTTTTTTTACAATCCTGGAATGTTGTGGGGCATAAAAAACATGTTTGACTTGCAATTTGTTTGAAATATACTTGAAATATAAACTTATAAATTACTCTGTTGTTTGGTTGTTTTTATAGAGAATCTTGTTTCTTTCCACACAGCACTTAAATTACAAATTCAAGTATCAAATAACGTGAATAAAACTCATGAAGTTCTATGTTTTTTTTGAATTTTTTTATTTGGTGCATAAACCCAGAGCTATGCATTGCCCACGAATGACCCCTTTCAAAACTTTCTGAAGTGGTCGCTGTTTACTAAAACGCAAATGAGAACACTGCAAAAAAAAAAAAAAAAAAAAATTAATAAAAAAATAATTACTTGTTTTTTTTGTATACCATAAATATTATTCCGACAGGCGTCAGTGCTTGATTCATTAATAGATGTGTCATCACAGCTAAAAATAAAGCCTGGGTTTAACCCTGACAACTCACAACGACCTCTAAGCGCCTAACCGTTTACCTCTGACCTCGTTTGGTCAGGTCATGGCGTAATCGTCCCCTCCTGAAACGTGTGTATTATTGCACACAGTTTTTCATCTCTGCTGCAAAACGAAACTGATACAAATAATAATCTATAAATAGAGGATAAACTAAATCAACATGCTGTTTTCATGGCTTTTATTGCACTGCAGGTGCAATAAAAGTGTGAAGTCCAGACCGCAGAGCACTTCTGATCCACAGATAGTGGCTCCACTGACTCAGCTTTGACTCAGGACGCAAGCTCTGTCTGACAGACTATTGTTCAACCACCGGAGTATGACAGGAAGTAATTACACACATCCAGTGCGTTTGGCTTATTGTGCACAGGAGAAATTACCCAGGTTCTGGTAGAAGTGGAGCCACTTTATTTCCTGGACCGTTCAGCGATGACTTCGTCTGCCCAGCTCTATCTGGTGGGATGTCTGACTTTGACTGTGGGGCTGGCTTTGGATATGGGGCCAAACCAAAACATGGAGTTTACATTTATGCTACCCACAGGCGGCACAGAGTGTTTTTACCAAACTACCACGACAGGTGACTCCATGGAGATAGAATACCAGGTAAAAACAACATGAAGAGGAACTTTGGTGCACCTTTTTGCTGCTATTTAACTGTTTTGCTTGGGATATCTTTTTAGCTGGTTGTTTTAAAAGTTTGCAAGCAGTCGAGTGAGCAGTTTGGACTTTGGCCTTGTTATCAGAGAGATAAGAAAACCGCTGAAAGTTTTAAAGGCACATGCACAATAATGGGGCAGGACAGAAAACACATTTCTCATTGTTAGAGGTTAGCAGAACATTAGGACCTCTGGCAATGTGGCTGATTAATCTAGTCTAACATCTAGCTAAGAATCCTTAATGTACAACCAAACTCAGAGAAGAAGCCCAACTATTTCGATTCAGAAAATCAGGACAGCCTAGATGCACACTATTCTCTCTGATAAAGCGAGAAAGACTGAGTTTGACTGTTTAACCCTGAATTGTTTTTCTTGATGGTTTAAAACACGGATTAAAAAAATGACATCGCAGTTAGCATGTTGATGCTGCACCCTCTGGAGGCTGCAGACTCTCTGGGGTAGAAGCGGGTTGGTTGAGCATCTACGTGAGCCTCCAAAGTCATGAATCATCATGGGAAACTAACATGACCACCGGTTTTCGTCAGACTGAAACCTGATACTTTATAACCTGAGAAAGCTTCGGCCGCTTTGTGTTATTTGGTTTGTTATCACGCCGTTCATTTGAATTTCAGGTGGCAGTTCCAAAGATACCATGAGGCGAGCTTGAGCAGATGCATGGGTTAGAATGTGAGGATGACTCTGGATATGTGACTTTTTTTTGTTTTTTTTTTGAAGGTTATCGCAGGATCCGGTCTGGATGTTGGGTTTGCCTTGATCTCACCCAGCGGTCATCGGGTGGTCTCTGAGTTCAGGACATCTGACGGCATCCATATGTGGGTGTTTCCTGATGCTTTCCTGCTGATCTGAAGCTAAAACCGAGGTTACCAACGTCTCATTGTTGTCACACATTGTGTCTTTTCTGTCAGGTTGGATTATACAGAATTTGGAGATTACCGGTTATGCTTCGACAACAGCTTCAGCAAGATGTCTGAGAAGATGGTGTTTTTCAAAGTCATAATTAACAGCGAAGGCAACACATCTGGAGGCCAAGAGGAGTGGATGGACTTCACCGTGACTGAAAGCATGGAGGACTACAGAATAGAAGAAATCAGGGTCAGAAGGGGAAACTCCTTGTGTCTTTACAAGTTGCTGCCCCCCACTGACGCCGCCTGTCTTTTCATCTTTCTGTTTCAGAGAACAATGGACTCAGTGTACCGGCACCTGGAGAAGACCCGTCAGGTCCAGACCGTGCTGCGGGCATTTGAGGCCAGGGACCGCTACTTGTTAGAGGACAACCTGTGGCGAGTGTCCTTCTGGTCCTGTCTGAACCTGTTGGTGATGCTCGGTGTGGCCGTCACTCAGACTTACACCCTGAGACGTCTCTTTGATAACACCAAGCGGGTCTGCACTTGACAGAACCAGCACAATACTTTTATCCCTCACAGGATAATATGACAAAGAGAACTTTTTTAAACTTTTTATTTTGTAAATCTTGTATCGATATTCCATTGCATCATGCTATTAATCTACAGATCCATGATTTAGAGACGCCAATAATTTGAGAAATTCAGTCACCAAAGTGAAACTCGTATTTTAGGAAGGTCTATGCTGCATTTTGAGCAAATCATTTCTGTTAATTTGGTTAGTGTGGCTCACTAACCAAATTAGTTAGTGAGCCACACTAACTAATTTGTGGCTCACAAATTAGTGTGGCTCAGGCTTAACAAAATACAGAAATATCAGCCTATGTAAGAGTCTGACCGCCTCATTGAGTTCAGACTCGATGCTTAGTTGAGGTTCTTTTTCGTGAGTCGCTGCCATGTTGCATGGAAGTGATCAGCCTTTATTCTCCAAGGATTTTGTGAGGGGGTTTGTCAGGCCAGCTTCCAATGGAGCTAAAATGGTGCCAGTGTTTTTTATTGTTTTAATTTTTCAAGGTTTGATTTTATTTTTTTTAATGCCAAATCTCTTAGCCATCTTCATTTTAGATGGCCCGTTTTAGCTTGCTGACCAAGGAAACATAGTGATGACATAAACGTTAAAGGAGGCCTGATACTTTAATCAGGTGCCAAATAAAATAAGTATCTCCCTGGAGGTAGAAGATGGGGAAAGAATGAACTGTAAAACGTACTGATGGATTACTGTGCGGACATGAGAAAACTCAGTGGACCAACAGCAGCAGGTGACATCACTTCCTAAATCATCAACAGCTTTGATTCTCTCAAATTTTCCTCCGCTGTGGGACTGCAATTTTCAGAAGAAATGTGAAATTAAATGTGTATCATAACAGCCCAGTTGGTTTTCACCTTAAGCCTCTGACATCATCACCGGTTCACAAGTAATAATAAAAACCAAAAAGCTGAAACTCGTGTCATAAATAAGTCAGGGTGGTGATATTTGAAGCTTAGAGCTGATGACTCGGCCTCCCACAAATTCATGAATGTTTCTTTTAACCGCACTTCTTCCTTCCACTCATTTTTTCCATTAATAGGTTTGGATACAACAACAACCACTTGTGGAGTCATCAGTCTCTCTGAAATGAGTGTGCAGGTTACACAATCGCTTTAAGTCATAATAATCACACTAAAGAGAAAGTAAAACTTATAATAAATTTATGAATTTGAAGTGCTGAGATAAACTGATGATCATATATACTTACAGACAATAAAATTCAATCGTAAAAGCCCCAATGTATTGATATTTGTGAATATTGTCAAGTGAATCTAGAAAGCCATAATGTGCACCAATGTTATTTTATTAAATACAATTAACAGTCTTACTGATATTTCAAACCTTCAGAGAAATCATTTCCAAATATTACCCTGATTGGATCATAGCTTAGTAAAAAAAAAAAAAAAATCTAACAAACATCAAAACAAAACACTGGGAAGTTAAATCTTCACAAAGATGGCTACCTTGTGTAAATACATCACTCTCTTTTGTTTTATGTCTTTAACTAACCAGGGTCCTGATAATTATTTTCAAATGTAACAGCCACTTTCTAGGACAAGATTGTTTTGGCTTTAGAAAAAAAACAAACGGTATAAAAAAATGGCCTTTTGTTCACCTCTTGGTTTTACCATTACCTGCTAATAAAGGTTCAATAACCATATCTTCCTGCAGATGTCAAAGTTTCAGTAAAGGTTATGACATGTTCAATTGCTATACAATATTCAGGGCTACTCCCAACATGAACTAAATGGTAAAATACCTTTGTTACAGTTTATTGCCCCTGAAGCGGCTCCAGCAGCTCAAAATGTCAAAACACGGCTCCTTGTGATGCGGCTCGATGTTTCGGACCTAAAGGACATAAATCATGCAGCTCCTCTGTGTCTCCTTTGCCAAAATTCTTCAAGTTCATGTTCAACATCTGCTGGTTTGGGGTCACCAGTGTTTTCCACGGGGAGCCGGCGGGGGGCGCCTGTTCAGGAACAATCAGCCTACGTTAGTGTGTTGACCGTGTGAGATGCAGTAAAAAAAAAAAAGGTTTTGCAGGTCATCCGCAAAGAAGCAAACATCGACCCGATATTTACACAATAACTCAAAGAGAACGGGGGACAGTTTTACATTTTGAGGGGGGGATGGGGGGGGGTACAGTTGGAAAATTCAGGGAACATGAATCAAATACTGATACTTGCCCTAAAAATGGCCATGGATCAAAGTGAAATATATTTTTTTCCCCCCCTTACATTCTGTTAAAAAAAACAGACCAATAACTGAAAATACGTTGCTATACTGCAACAAACTTAGTAGGAGGTGGCAAAATCCACCAGTCAGGACATGACTGCTGCATTATGGGTAACTAAATCAGTGTTTAAAGGGGTGTGTTAAAAAAAAAAGGCAAAATGGAGTTTACATTGAGGTCATTCTTTCTGGGGAAAAAAAAAAAGAAAACGCAGATGGTTCTTATTGAAGGACGAAGGCAACACATGCGCATGCCGATCGTAGCATTCCTCCATCGAAATCTGAGCAAAGTCAGAATTGCAAGTTTGATTGGAGGACAAAACATTGAAAAATGTCCAGAAACCAAACGGCCTTAATGAAAATAGCCTGAAATGTTTTAAAATGAAAAGTGATATAGAAAAAGGAAAACTGTTTGTTGGTTAATTCAAAGCCTTAGTTTGGCCATTAAAACATACCTAGGTGAAGCTAGGATATTTACAAGAATATCCATAACGTTTTCCAAATACTACTGTGGGATTGAATGGAATCAATAATTTTTCAGCTTCTATAAAAAAATGTTTGAGTTTACGGAGAAAAGCAGACCGTTTGCTGCTTGTTCTTCCTTTATTCTCTTTCCTACAGCGATGCAGTTTTGGAGTGAATCTGCATGTATGGAAACAAAACCAAATAAACGATCGGATGTGACCTAAAGGAACATATTTAATATGACTTTTATTGTGTTGATGCAAATATTTGTGCATGACAGAACAAGTGTGGAGGTAAAGATCACTAACCTACTTGTAGGAACAAAAGAAGAAACCGAAATGAGAAGAGTATCTGTGAGGTTTATGAAGAGGAGCAGAAAACTAAAAAGGATTCTATATACGTGACAGAAACAGCAGATCACACAGGACACAAGAAGACACCAACCACCAAAACCAGTCCCTTTATTGTACACACCTCTTTATTTACTTTTCTTTCTAAATCAGGTCATGATGTTCATTAAAAATCCATTAACTGCTACAGAGGCACTTCATAAGGGTTTGCAAAACAAAAAAGAAAGATGTTTGAGGGATGGTTTCCAACCCCTTCCTGTTGATTCAGAGAGGGGAGGGAAATACGGATGGATGATACACACAGACAGTATTCCTACATGTTCATGTAGATTTTACAGTCTTCTCATGGACAAGCTGGAGTGACAGGCATGTGGGAGCCTAGTATTTTTTTATTTTATTCTATCATGGTAATTATTCTTAGGATTCGATGCCGATTTTGTTTGAGGTTTTCAGGCTCTGTCACTGAAAGCAAGGCCAGGAGAAAAGAAAACAGGCACAAAGTAAACATCCTGTTTTAAGACAGTAATTTGGGATTTATAAAAAAAAAGATTTTCTTCAATCTCTTAGTGGTTGTGTAATTGTTTTTTTCTCCGTGTTCTTGGCAGCTCCTGCACTTATTTACCGAAACCCCCACCACCAACTCACCACCACAAATGATCAAAAAGAGAAGAAAATCTAAGTGGCCCATTATCACTCCCAACTTATACCATTCCCCAGCCCACACCTGAAGATCAACAAAGAAAAAAAAACAGATTTAAATTATATATATATATAAAAAGAACAAACCCTTAAAAAGCAATCTGACATTTCTCAGCATATAATCACAGCTGTGTATGTAACGACCCGGTAACACTCCCAACAAATCCTGAAACCCGTCGCCGCAGCAGAAGTGAAACAAATGGAGCAAAAGTTAAGGAATTGGGTAAGATGGAAGCTGAATCGAGCTACTAGAAGTGTGTCCAAAAACCAAGTAAAAGAACAAATGCCCAGGTTATAAATAATAGGAGCTGAAAAATTATTTTTCGAACAATGAGGTTAAAAAAAAAATTCAATGAAATGCCAGTTAGTCCTTTTTTTTTTTTTACTGTAAAGACTGATGTTTACATTTCCTGGGATGGTTATGCTTAATATTTATTTATTTATATGAACCCTGTGAGAAAATGAGACGAGACATCTCTTCTGTAAAGGGCAGCTATTTACAATATACCTGACGTCTGAAAGCAGAACCGATAACTGTAGTAATAATAATAATACTAAATGCATTTTCTTAAGGAGAAACTAGACATCTTCCTGCTCTGTGATCCAGATTCTCATCTCAACACCCTGCACCTCTGAATCCAATCCTCTTTCAGAGAAATCTGCTCTTTTTGAGTCAGCTAATCTAGGAATTAGACTCAACCTCACCAAAATCTCAACGGGATTAAGAAGAGAAAAGAAGGATTATTAATCAAACTAACATTTCTGAAAGAGCAGACAGGCTTCAGTCTGTCTCCCTCTCCTGGAGGTGTGGGGGGTCCAGACTACAGCATCCGTGTTACGAGTGGTTTCCTGCAAAGGCTCAGTGGCTAGAAGTGCTTGGACTAAAGCAAAAATAATCTTTTCTACATGATGAAACGGAGGCGGAACGACTATGAACCTCTTGCATCTCGTCTTTGTGTGTTTTGTGAGTCGACTGAACTTAATTTTAAAGCTACATTTATAATGCTCATCAGGAAAGACAGTCACTCAAATGGAAACAACACAAGAACAAATTATTTATAACCTACACCACCGTAGACATCATGTTAAGTAACTGTTTTCAGTATGAAATGAGTCGGGATGTGAAAAAAACCCAGTGAAACATCAACAATAATGTATTCTATACACAGAGTGTCTGGGGCTAAAAATGGAGGGAGTGGAGGAAGAGAGGAGGGGAGACGCCCTGTACCAGATTATATGAGACTACCAGTTGAATAAAAAAACAGAACATTTAAAAGAAAATGTTAAATGAATTTGAAATGTTTGATAAAAGGTTTTTAGTTTGCAAGACATGCCAGGCAAATGGAAAATCTAAGTGATAATTTTTTTTTTTTTTTTTTTTTTTTTTTTTTTGCTTCTTGTGCGTGTAAATAAAAAGTATTAGCAGCTTATTAACATTGCTTGTAATCTAACACATCACTAAGTCATCCCCTCCCGTTGACCCCCTCCATTCCAGGCCAACACAGTGTGCAGACACACATCCAGGAACAAAAAAAAAAAAAAAAGCATGCTAAGGTGGGCTTGGCCACAGGTCTAGTCTAGCAGGGAAGGCTCTGCAGGACGAATAATGGTGGGCCGGTGAGACGGGGCACCAGGGGGTCTTCGGCTGCAACAGGGAGAGAAGATACAGACAAGGTGTGAGACGTGCTCACAAAGAGACAGCGATGAAACCAAACAACCCAAAGAGAGAGAAGAAACAAGAGGCAGAGAGGAAGAGGAAACCAACAATAAAAAGACAAGAATGAGTTCAAAGAAACGCGATAAAAGAAAAGGAGGAGGAGGAAAGGGGTGGGGTGGGAGGAGGGGAAAAGATACTAGATGTCTCCAAATTTACAAAGACATGCTCATTAGATGCTGGCGATAAAATGTTATAAATGAAGTGCAACGAGATTAGTGATTACTGTGGCTTTGATCAAAGTCTTACCTAGGAACGCCGGGTGGGACGCGGGCCGGCCGGGAGGGGATCAGTGGTGGCGCGCTGAACGGATCCTGGCTGCTGTTGAAGGCACCGGCGGGAGGGACGGGGCGGGAGGGGATCGGAGGGGCACCAAACGCTGGGGAGGGATTAAAGGCTGGGGTGGGGTTCATGGGGGGCCCTGGAGTCGGGCCCCGAACAGCGGGAGGACGGTTGGGGGGCTGGGACGATGAAGGAGGTGGTCTTCGCTGAGGAGTCGGGCTGCAACGGATGCAAATTTTTTTTAAACGTAGCCAACGCTAAAACAGTAAAATCATTTGAGGCCAAAACTAAAAACTGTTTGGTAAAAACAACATTTCTGAACTACCTGGAATCCTGGAGCCAGTTGTCGTTTACAGGCGGTGGAACCGGCGTGGAGATGGTGTTGGTGGTGATGTCGCCGATGATGTGCAGCGCCTCCTTGAGGGCGTGATACATGCGCAGCATTTCGTCCCTGCGCTGGGCCTGGTCAGCAGACTCCTCCATCAGGCTGTTCTGGTCCCCCGATGAGTAAAGATAAGCCAGCAGCTCCGAGTGGATGAAATCCTTCGCCTGGAAGGAGCGTCACAATGACGAGAGCTTATTTGCACAGGAGCAACAGAAGCCAAAAGAGAAAATATTTATTAAATTATCTGGAATGAGGAACTAGAAGTTGAAACTGAATATGTTTAAGGAAGCAGTAATAGTGAGAAAAACTCTTATATTGTAGATGTGTTATAATAGGGACGCCTTTGCTCCCATAGCTACTATGATGTGAGCATTATGAATGAACGAAAGGTTTCATTTTACCGCTTTCCTTCCCACTCTGAATCAGAAAAACTAAACTTCTTCGGCAATTTCTCAGAGCTGGAGTTTTCTTTTTAGTTTGTGTGATTATTTTTCAATTAAATGGATCAGGATAAGAGTTTGTCTTTTGCCAACTGGCTGAGCCACTTATGAGACATGACGCCCTTCGCCTGCGGCAGGTTCTGCCGGCTCCGCTCACATTGTTGATCATGAGGTGCATGATGGTCTTGGGCACGAGGTCTCTGATGGATTTGTTGATGATGCCGATGTACGAGTCCACCAGGTTGCGGATGGTTTCCACCTGCCGCTCCAACTGAGGATCCATGGAGAACGTGTCTGTGGGTGCCGTCTCTTCATTCTCCACCTTAGCCAAAAACAAAAAAACAAAACAAAGAAAACCATTATAAAAAGAAAGGAGGGCTGGAATACTATATTTCACGGAATTATAAAAGGCATCATTTGAATAGAAATGACCACAAATAGTCTTAAAAACAAATTATTAGTCTTTTACATAACAAAAAATAAAAGTACTAATGTACTTTTATTTTACGGTCTTTAATACCTGGTCTTTTTCGGGATAAACCCCGGCCCTGAGGAAGGACGCCTTCCAGCTGTCAACATCTTCCTGCGAGTCACAGGCCAGCTCTATTTGTCGATTATCCTTGTAGACGTTTCTGTTCAGACAAACAAAAACAAAGTTTTCCTGTAGGCCATATCCAACATTAAGCCATGCAAGAGAACAGAAATCAATAGGATAATATTGATGTGCATCCGCTGGGGTAAACTGATGTGCCGACCTCTGTTCAGTGTTGAAGATTGCAAAGATGTGCTTTGTGGACATAAAGCCTTTCTCCACGTCTCTGAGCTTCAGGTTGTCCAGAGGCAACATGTACTTCTTCTCTTTTTCCTTAAATAAGACAAAGAACAAATGTCACCAAATACGATGCGAACTCTAAAAAAAAACAACTTTACAGACACACGTGCAGACATTCTGACATGTTTTCCAAAAGCTTTAGGAGTGTGTTCACGTGGATTTGTTTCAACCATTCTTCCAGAAGCAGATCTGACCGGTCAGACACTGATGTTGGACGAGAAGGTCTGGCTCACAGTCGACGCTTTAATTTATCCTAAAGGTATTAAACTGTGCTGAAGTTAGGAATCTATGAATGCCAGTCCATTTCTTCCACAACACAGTCACTCATCAAGGTCTTTATAGACATTTGGTAATAATTAGGTCTTCGCAGAATCCAGTTCATGCCTATCCTACTTTGGATTAAAGTAGATTATGGTGCCAAAGTAATGGTTAGCAGCTCAAATGCGAGATGTATTTTGAATAAAAAAAATGCTGAGGTAACAAACATACTGACTTGGAATAAAGAGTAAATCAAAACCAGATGCATCTGGTCTCTAAAATCATGTTTTCTTCTACCTACGCAATTAGTAGGAAGGAAGCCATTGCTGTAAAAGGTATTTATGCACAAGCTTAGATCATGTAATTACAAACACATGAAAGTATTATTAATTCATCACACATCTCCATTTCCCTGCATCCTCCCCTGGTCTCCTCAACTGTGGAAAGATGTGCATGCCGGTTATAGAACTGCTAGGCAGATACACATATTTCCACAGCCACCTCATTATTGGTAACATTGTACATCGAAATGTGGAAATTACCATTCGTCATGTTTCAGTAGATTAGATTTAGAAGTCCCTGAAGGATTTCTAAAAATTGTATCAAAGTAGATATGACCTTCAAATTTAAACATGGAGTAAAAGCATTTATATATTTTTTATTGTTAATACATTTCCTTATTTAACCAGGTTTATTTAATATGGATCAACTATACATAAAAAAAAAACAATATCAAATATTGAGAATACGTACGTCGGTTTCTTTTGGTGATGGCATTTATTCTGTTCGGCTTCTTATGATTTAAAAATAAACATTTAAATGATCTGGATGTGTACAATGCATTTAAACCTCAACATATTCAATGTAATAGTACCATTAAAAAAAAAAAAAAAAAAAAAGTAAACCCGCTTTCTATCAGCGTCACAAACGCGAAAATATGAAAAAATCAATT